>NC_040907.2:58435615-58737053 GCF_004126475.2 Phyllostomus discolor
CCAGGAAGAGAAGCCGGGAGCTAAACTGATCTGTCACAGTTGTCACTGCAGGGCCAAACACCAAATGCTAGCTCTCCTGCAAGTCTGGGGTTCTCCGAGCTGAAACCTGATTCCTCTCTCCTTTAATAGTTTTGAAACTTTTCCTTCATCTGTAAAACAGTAACAATAATGTCCACATCACAAACCATTGTGGGGATTAAGTGTTACATATATAAAAGGGCTTTGTGCAGGGAAAGTCCCATATCCATACAGTGGTTAACCTGGTATCTACCCTGTCATAGTGGAATTTATTCCAATAGCCATCTAGGAACAAGAGTGGGAACCTGGATGAATATGAACACTTAGGACAAAGATATTAGAAGGAGGGAAAAGAGCCCTGGCTGGCGTAGCTCAGTGGATTGAGCGCAGGCTGCAAACCAAAGGATCACAGGTTTGATTCCCAGTCAGGGCACATGCCTGGGTTGCAGGCCACAGCCCCCAGCAACCGCACATTGATGTTTCTCTCTCTCTCTCTTTCTCTCTCCCCTCCCTCTCTAAAAATAAATAAATGAAAAATATTTTAAAAAAAAGGAGGAAGGAAAAGAGTGCTTTTGGGGGAGGGAGAAGTTTTCAGATGACCTAAATAGCAATGTTACCCAGGCTTGGGCACTGATTGGAAACAAGAAGAATCAATTCAATTACTACCTTGAACTCAAGGCTAACTCTTCCTGCCCTTGTGTATGAGCCTCAGCTATGTGAAGCAGGAGGACCACAAGAGCTCCTGACTTGGGTCAGAAAATTACTTCCTACAGTAGGGCCAAAGTCAGGGGTGGTGGGCAGAGCTGATTTCTCCCTCATGCAGGCTTGTCGGTGCCTCCTTTTTCCATTAAGAGGACATTTCTGTCACCTGATTTGGGCCTCTCATTTGCTTTTCCACTGGGGATTAAGTTTTGTTAAAATCCAAAATATTTTTTTTTTACCAATGTTTTGCCTTGGCCTTTGGGCAGGGCTAAGGCCACAGCATTCTGACTGGATGGCAAAAGCAAACAATAGACCTCACTTGACCTCCAGAAATACTCACTGTCTGCACTAGATCTGTGAGATCAGAGGTGCTGAAACTGTTAGTGTGAGAATGTTTCCAGACTCACGGCCCTGCTCGTATTTCTCCAGGCTCCCCCGTCTAGCTCAGACTTGTTCTTAGATCTTTGTGATTTAGAACCAGAGAATTGGCAGGGAGGGCAAATTGGGGAGGAAGACAGAGACAGAGAGATCATGAGGGCAGGGCGTAGATGAAGAGAGTTTTGGGGGAACTGGTGAATGAGAGGGAGTGAAATAATTAGAAGACCAAGGAGAAAGGGGTATGAGAAGTGTTCTTGTGTATTATGAATCAGATTATTTTAATCGCTTTCAAGAGACGTAAGTAAAGAATGGAATTTCTTTAAAGCTAATTTTTTTAACTGTAGGAGTGTACTTTCTGAATGCAATGTGGCTCAGAGACTGACCCATGAAGGTGAAGGTCATTGGTTCTATAGAGTCACAGATGATGTCATCTGTCAGAGTAACCAGAGCCTTGAAGTTAATGCTGCCACACTGTCATCCTTGTTTTGTACCAAGACCCAGAGTCTAAGCCCATCCAGTTGTCTCTGAAGCTTCATTGTTCTTCCTAACTGGTGGGTATGCTTTCTGTTCCCAGTTCATACCTGCCCTGATTCTCTCTCTGGCAACCATTTCCATTGTGCCTTTTGGAAATATCTTTTCTCCTACCAAATCTCTGCCCTGTCTCAGGCATCTCTACAGAATCCTATCTCTATTTCACAATTTAATAGAAATCTGTCTTTCTAATAGGAGCATTGCCTTTCCTTCAGGGTCTCTCGGTCTGAGCACAATAATTCTATGACTCTTCCGATAACACAAGAGTTAGGGTGTGTGTGAGGGGTGGAGGAAGAGGAGGTTAACTGTTTTATCAAAAACAGGCAGGCACAAAATACAATGATTCAAATGTAATACATTTTATTTCTTGCTCACATTGCAGTACTGGGTAGATGTAAAATGTTATGATTGGCAATTTGGTATTTTAAGAAAAGCACAATTATGGGGGAGGCTTCCCTTTGTTTTTGCCAAATCCTTGACCTGCTGAACATGCTAGCCCTATTGAATTCTTGGTCCTGACCCACTAAACATGCCAACTGTATTGGTTGAATCCTCCATCCCAGCCCTGCTAAACACAGCAGCCATGTCAGTCTCTTTCACAGCCCCTACCCCATGAACCAATCGGGCTGCCTGGGCCTCATCAGTCACACAGCCTACCCTGACCTTCATGACCATGCTGGCTGGATCCCTAGTTTTAGACTTGCGTCCATGAAGCTGGCTATATAACCTACTGAATCCCTAAACACGGCCCCACCGACCACACTAGTTGCGCTACAAACCATGTCGTAATCCATATTACAATGCTTGAACTACTGCTGCAGACATATTGCTGTGTGTAGCTGATGGATTGTGCCCTGCAAAGACAGGGATTCTATTGCATTCTCTTTTGGATATAGAGGTACCATTATGCATAGTGTCTTATTGAATAGAGTTTCGATGGGAGACGGTGTCTTTCGAGAACAGAATCCTTCATTTATAATTTTGCTCAACTGATGATTAGAAATATGTACCACAAAACAGCTTCTGACTCCACACATTTCAAACCGTACTTTTCCTCCATCCCCACATACTTCTGGGGCTGGGACATGCTCACATGACATGGTGACCTCTAGCCCTGCACTTCAGTGTCGTGATGCTGACACAGTGGGCAGTAGCAGTGTTTTTGCTGTGATGATGAGTCGTCACCTGTGACACATGAAGTGATTGTGAACCACATAAACATGATCCTTTAAACCTTAACTACATATGTTGCCAACTCAATGTTCCCTGGATTCCAACACTTTTATAAATTTTATAAAAATGTCTGACTTTGGAAACACATTACTAGGGGCCTTGAAGCTTAAACTTTCTTAACTAAGTCACTTCCCTGGACATCAGCAAAAGGGGCAGAAAGGGAGAGGTTAGAAAAGAAGGGGAGAAATGGTGTTAAAAAACCAAGGATGGAGCAAGTTCCAAGGAAGAATTATTATGAGTAGCATATTTCACAGAGAACCTAAGCTAGGTAAGAACTTAGATAGAATCTTGGTAGGTACAAGGTCATTGCTGATCTCATTGTACCTGGGCAGATATTTTATTTGTTTATCTCCTCCCACTTTTTCTAGAATGGCTCTTAAAATTCCAGGAATGGGAAAGCTGATGCTATTAGTTGGCAAACATGATTAGATGTTTTAAGGTGAAAGAAGCTTTATGAATTCTGAGAATGTGTCCTAAAAGAGTTTGGGAGACAATTCTGTTATAAGGAAGACTGTCGTGCTGTTCGATGAGAGAGCCCTGAGGGCAGCTCTCTGTGTAGCAGCCTCCCCAGTGAATGTGCGGTGCCCATGTTTTGTGGATTTTACCCCGTAACAAAGTTCCTTGAGCTCGTTGGCTTTTCCTCTCTCATCTCTAGAAGTCTTATATGGGTCTTAAAAAAATCTCCCCTTTTTCTCTGCCTCATGTACATGTTTTCCTCTCCCTCTTGAATATAAGGATCATAGTTATGCTAATTATTTTAATGTCCCTTTCTGCTAATTCTTCATCTGTCTGACTTCTGGATCTCATATCATCATATGTTAGTAGTATTTTTGGTTGGGTGCTAGACTTTGTGAATTTTATGTAATTGGGTGCTGGACTTGGTGATGTTTCTTTCAATGGTGCCAGACTTTGTTCTGATACTCAGTTAAGTTACTTAAAATCAGCTTGATCCTCTTGAGGCTCGCTTTTAAGCTTTATTAAGGCACATCAAGAGTGGTCTTTAGTCTAGGGCTAGTCTTGCTTCTAAAGTGATACCCTTTTCAAGATTCTACTCAGTGATTTGGATATTAGGACATCTTCCCATTCTCGGTGGTGGAAACACAAAATACTCCCCACACTGTGTGAGTTCAGGGGATTGTGAGGTCTATTGGTTCTTTGCCTGGCCTGGGGCAGTCCCCTCTCCTGCATGCTGAGACAGTCACATTGTAACTGTCAAGATTGGTGGGGCCTCCTTCACTCTCTCTGTGCAGCTCCTTCTTCTTTAGTATTCTTTCCCACAGATTCTAACTTCCTTGGCTTCCCTGTACCCTGGTCTCTGTCTCCTCAACCCAGTGAGACAGCTGATCTCTATGTGGGTCTCCCATGCTCTTTGCTACAACCTAGAAATCTTCCAGGCAGTAAACAGGACTCATCTGTTTCTATTTTCCCGGAGATCAAGTTTCACATGGCCTGCTGTCCAAAGCTTGAAAACCATTTTTTTCCTTGTAATTTGTTTGGTCTTCCAGTTGTTTAAGGTGGAAGGTAAACTAATCCTTGTTACTCTGTCTTGGTTGGAAGTGAAAGTTCCTGACATGTTGATTTTTGATTGATGGCTAAGAGTAATGTGTTTCTCCACAAATATCCTTAGAATTTATTGTTTCTTAAACATATAAACAAAGGCCTGCCGTGAAAATAACTTGTTTTCTACTTCTTTTCTAGTCTAAACCTCCCACAGTGAAACATTTGTCTTCCCGTGTTGAGTAATTCTTTTTTTTTTTTAAAATGAGTTTACAGGAAGATCTGCAGAAAAGCAGTTTGAAAGAGTAAGAATTCAGTTTGACAGCCCTTGGCTTCTTGAAAGAAATATCTCTAACTAATAATTAGTTTTTACTGTAGATCTGCAAGATGTGCAATGGTTAAAAAAACAATAAAAATAAAGTTAAAAAAGTATGTTGAACAAATGCAGGTCCCTCATGTACCTCTTAGTTTATTCAGCTAATGCCTTCTGTGAATTATAATCTGTTAAAAACAAACAACCCAACCAGTCAAATGTGAAATTATTCATTTTATGTGTTCACTGACTGTGAGCAATCTGAACTGTAAATTACAAACCAGCAGCTTTCTAATTACTGTAGTTCCGTTGTACCTGTTATTTGTACAAGTAACTCTACTTCTGTTGATTCTAGAATAAGGAGCAAGGGAGTGAGAGGTTCTGAGGCAACAATCCCTGCACAAGCTGTGAACACTGCAGAAGTATATCCTGAAACTGGGATGAAACATTTACAAAGGCTGAAGCCTGAAGAATATCCCTGTGAAACACTTCTTTTTATATCGAACCATTTTAGAAAAAAATTTCATGGAATTCAATCTTTCTTCCCTATGTATTTCTTTATGAAAATTTCAGAGTAAAAAATTCACTTACAATATATTTGTGAAGAAGTTTCAGGTTAGAAAGATTATAATTTTCACTGAGAAATCAGGACAAAGGGATGCTACAGTGGCCAGACACACAAAACTGTTCTTTATTTATTTGTTAAATGGGTCTTCAGGGTCCCTACATGTGAGGCACGGTGCTGACACTGGGGAACTGAAACCAACCGACCAACTTTGCTTTCTCATAGAGAACTGCCCATGCAGAATTATATTGCCTTTGAGTTACCACTTACTTAATGTTGCACAGCGTATTTTTTTTCTCCTTGATTTATAGACCACTGTGGGACCGAGGGTAATTCTTTATCATATGATAGAAGTTGATCTTCAAGGTTCTGTTTTTGTCCACAACTACTCCATAAATTTTGGTGTTTTTTTTTTTTTTTGGCATCCTCTTAAAGAGAGTTTCTTTTCAATTAGCTATGATTGTTAAATATTTAGGGTTACTTTTAGTGTTCAAATAAAAGCTGCATTATGTAACAATACTTTTTAGATTTTAAATGTGCTCAGTGTCCCTGCCTGTTGTTTGGCATGGTTCTATTGGGCTGTGTTAAGTTCAGTCTCTATCCGGCCTTAACTTTTCTGTATCTTGATCTCAACTCTGACTGCCTGCCCAGTTCTGACCTACACTCCTTTTCTCTGGCATTCTGTCTGCCTGGCTGTTCCAGTTTTAGTCCTAGCTCAATTAAACTCTTTTGGCTTTTGAACCTTCTGCATCACTTTCCAATCAATGATTTGCTCACTCCTGGCACAGAATGTTCTTGGGATGGCTGTTCTGGTAGTGGTGACTTATTCCCCTACTCCACCCTCACCACTGGTCTTTGGCACACACCTGAGAAAATGTAGTTGTGCACCTTGGGGCAGTCTGTAGCCAGGATGAAGTAAATACCTCTTGTTACTTTCTTATAAAAAAGGTTTGCTACTTACAATATTTTTGTATTGCTCAAGCTTTTATTTTGCATTACTACTTAGGAAAACCTTTGGGTTGGTCCTCACAACTTGGTCCTGAAGAGTACAGAATAAAATCCAATTCGCTATCAATACTCTCATAACTTATTTTGGTCAGTGTAGCTCTACCACTTTCAAATCACCAGATTCCATTTAAAAGTCTTTCTTACAATGAACACATTCTTTTAACATCACATCTATTTAAGTGTTTGATTAATTAGAACAGTGAAAACATTTGCTATTTTAGACATCTTCCTCATTTTCTTAGAACCCTAACCAATAAAATAAATCTAGAGGTCTGAACCATAAAGAAGCTTATTAAGATAAATTAGCAATGACTAGTAATGATTAACAGCTAACTGGAGTAAAGTAGGTCACATATATTCTTACTGATTATCCACTCTGTGACCAGCACTGTTAAGATGCTGGGGGTATAACAATGAGAAAGACAAGGACTTTGCTCTTTTGGGACTCACAGCCTCAGTGGGCTCTACCTGCCCAACAGAAAATTTCAAGAAGATGTAGGAAGTGCAATGATAGTGCTAGCTGTGCCTAGTATACCATGGGAAAAAGCAGGAGGGACATCCATACCAGGGTGGGGTTAGAGGAGCAGATGAGCAAGAAAGGGTCACAGAAAAGGTGACTGAATTGAGTCCCATGGAGGAGTAGAGTTATGTAGGTAAAGAAGGTGGGCAGGAAATTATAGGAAGAGGCATAAATGACCTGCCCTGAGTAAGAAAGACTTGATCCCTCACCTTCTAGAGTGAAATGACTTTGTTGTTATCTTATGATTTAATCTTAAACACATGCTTAGATTTTGTGTAACACCCTACAATATATCAAGGTTAGTATTAAACATGTTCAAATTATAATTTAGAACAATTGTCATTTGAAGAGAAGGCTCCATGTTTATTTCATGATTTTTTAAAATAGCCATTGCATATCATTGGGCATTCCTGTGAAAATTAGAATCTCAGTTTGAGCAAACACATGAAATTTTGACTATGGATTTAGACTGGCCTAATTTGAATCCTGACTCCACACATTCCTAAACAAAAATGTTACTTAATTTTTCTTGAATTTTAGTTTCTTAATATAAAAAGGAGTTTCTGGGAGATGGAAGTGAGAGCCTATACATCAAATACATTATAGATAATGTGTTATAATATACCATGCAATTCATGAATGGAAATTATATGTATTTCTTGGAGTTGGGAAACATGTCTATCCTGTCCCTCCTTGTATGCTCAGCACAATGCTTGGCACCTAACAGGTGCAAAATAAGTAGTTATTAGATTAATAAAGAACTCATTATTTAGTGATGCCAAGATAGCTGATCTTAATGTCAGCATAGAGAGAAGCTTAGAACAGAGCCTGGAGTGCACTAAGTCTTGATGAATATTTACTAATTGCCTGATTGATGAGTGACTTGGTGCTTGTCCTGTGAAATGAGGACTGAATACAATGTGGGATGTGTAAATCCAAGAATAATTCTACATCTACACTGTGGTACTTGTGCTCTCACTACTGGGAGAAATGCCTACAAATACTAATGCAAAAAAAATCACACGATACTAATGCATACATGAACATGTGAAGACCCTCATGACCACTAGTCAGGTCAAGAAATGGAACTTTGCCAGCCTCCTCGGAAGCCTTTCTGTGTGCTGCATCTCAGCCACAGTTCCCTTCCCTCCCCCAGAGTAACCACTGACTTTTATAGTAATCATTTCCTTATAGTTATTTTTGGTTCTATCATCTAAGGTACATTCCTAGATATAATAGTTTTGCCAAATAAGAGAAAAATTGATATTTTTTGAGTCTCTTTTGATCAATAAATTCCTTTTTCATCACCATCTTTCTCTTACAAATTATCTTTGAAGAGCTTGGGCTATTTTGTTGGACCTCTGCAGTTGCCCATTATCTAGAGTATGGACACTCATGGTGCAGTTCAACTTGTTTCTTAATGTTCTGGCTGCAAATTGGCAGCTGAACCCAGAGAAATGACCAGATTGAAGTTCTAATCCATAGGCAAGACTATAGGTGGTGCTGTTTTTTTTTCCATCGGAAGGTATATCATGTTTTGATTTTTATCCAGTTTTGATTTTCTTTGTTGTTAGCAGCTGTAAATACTCAATGCTTTAATTTATTAACTCAGTGAAGGGAGATATTCTAATTCTATAATTTCTTCTTTTATCTCATGATTGGAATACTTTTTATAAACAAATGCTTTCTTTCTTCATTTATTTTGTTGTCCATTGTTTTGATATGTAGAAGAAAAGCAAAACAAATCCTTTAATCCCTTATCAAGGCTGAATCCCTGTTCTCCCCTTTTAACCATTATTTAAGATAATACATTTATCTTCTATAATTTTCTGAATTAAAAATTATTATAATGGGGAAGGGAATTCAGCAACATATATAAAACACACGTGGACAAAACTGAAGGCAGGTAGGATCAAGCATTGGAAGTGGGGATGGCTGGGGTGGAGGGGGAGGGATAGGGGGAAAATGGAGACAACTTGAACAACAATAAAAAATGTGAAAAAATAAAAAAAACTTATTATAATGGACTCTGGGATTGAAACATCAAATATGTCATTTCATTTTTCATCACTATTCTTCTTCTTTGTTTGTAATTAAAGCTCCACTTCCCCCATTTTTGACCAGTGGTATTCTCTTCAAGTTCACACTTGAGTCCTGTCGATGGCTTCCTTGTCTGCTTTGTCAAGATAGCCCAGGCTCTTTTTGTAAATTTTCTGTCTCAGTCTTGAAATCAATACTTTCTTCAAGAAATGCTCGCTTATTTTAATGGAATTAATTGCATCAATGGGAATTTTGCTACTGTGTTGATCAGTCTCTGTGCTTCTTCAGTGGACAGTTAGGATATACAGAAATAATATGTGTGGGCATGTTTATGTATATATACATGGATATTTTAATAGGATTATTTTAAATTTGCTATGCTTCAGTTTTGCAGTTCAAATTAATAGTATCTTACAACAGTATTATATATACTGTAGGGCTCAATAACTACTAACTCTGAAAGATCTCAGCATGCTTGTTCATCCTTTTATTCCCAGTACCTAGTGCAGTGGGCTGTGCAGGCACATAGTGTGTGTTTAACTAACATTTGGGAAGTGATTTAAGTATTGCTACAGGTAACGAAGTTGACCTTTAAACAGCCCAGGCATTAAGGACTCTGCCCCACCTTTGCAATGGAGATTCAATCAATGAACCTCTGATAGAAAACAGTATTTTCAGTGGTAGGCAGTGAATCTGTGATTGGGAAACTGGAGCTGGGAATCTGTGGTTAGGAAACTGCAGCTGGGAATTAAAACATAGATTTTCTATCTGCAGTTGGTTGAATTTGCAGATACAAAATCTGCTTATAGGAAGAGATGACTTTATTGGTTTTAAAAAAACTGCATATAAGTAAACCCATGCAATTCAAATCCACATTATTCAAGGATCAGCTGTACACCAATGAGTAAGTTGGTAGGACTATTGTGCTTCCTCAAAATATTATTGAAAGGCATTAATATTACTTCTACATACTTTATTGGGTCTGTCTGACCTACAGCAGCAAGTCAATTAAGAACTTTTTAAACTTAAGGGCAGGCCTTAACCTAGAAAACAATGTTAAGAAAACAATCTTAATATTATCATCAGTGTTTGTAAATTTCCTAAGTGAAGTCTGTCTGTAATTTGTACCTTGCATGTTTTCATGACATCATAAAGGTTAATTTGGTAAAACAGATGATAGAAATGCATTTTATGGCTAACACTAATTAAACATTAAAAGACATAATGTTGATAGATTATTTTGTAAGTTTTGATGAAGTTAGATCTGGGATTGTAGATAATGATAACATCTTAAGTTTTTCATTAAATGGCTTTTAATTAACTCCTAAAAGGATAGTCACTCTGAAAAAACATTTAAAATTAGATGATCAGTCATGAATTTTTCAGAAATTATTTTATTCTGCTGCTTCTTTAGACAAATATTTTTTAGCTTTCTGACAATTATTGAATTTAAACATGAGTTAAATTAACTATTTTCCATATCCCCTATAGCTGTGAGGATATGTATTTCTGTTTTTACCTGGTGATTTCAGACATTCTGGTACTTTTAGTATTGGAAAGCCATAAAATGACAAAATAACACACTTTCAGATTTGATGAAATAGGAAAAGGGGAGGAAAAGAGGAAGAATGGTACCTTCACTGAGTTAAACTTTGAAGAGAAAAAGGTAATATGACTTTCTCTATTTATCTTTCCTTCTAAGTGCTGTCCCAGGTGAGCTTGCTTTGACAGTGGACCAGGGACATGTTGTCTTTCTGCTTAACCAGGAATGCAGGCACTTTTCTCCAGAGCTTTGGAACCCAGAATTTGGTTACTAGCCACCATAGTCCTGTGTTTCCTTGGGAACCTTTTATGTGTAGATATCTGAAATTGCTTTTGAATTTGATGTCACATATGAAACAACAAAACATTTATTGGCATCTTACACAGATCTGCTATAGGCTATACCCAGCCAACGGTGTGTTTTGTCTGAGGTGTACAGTGTTAGAAAACAAGTATTTACCAACATTAAAAAGTGTGAGTTTTTTAAACCTCAAGTGTATATTTCTGGTACTTCTTGAAACATTCAGATACTTAACTATGATAAGTCCATATTTTCCCATCACAACTCTTGACTGCAGGTGAAGGCTGGAGTGGCTCCTGGCCCCACCTTTTCGTATGGTCTCTCTGATACTGAGACTAGTGTTAATCACCATTTGTTAAGAGGGAAGTATAACATTTCTTGTAGCATTGTCTCTAATATCAGTGGTAAAATAAAAGACCAAGAAGGCTGCATGTGTCAAGAAAAATGGGAAAGAGCAAGAGGTAATATTCTGTATGTATGTGTATTATATACATATATATACACACATACACATACATATATATATATATATATATAAATACTTCTTGTCTTTAATATTTAAAGTATGTCTATTTTGAAAGAATTCAACTTAGGAAGGACATTAGGAGACAAACCATACTAGGAGTATGACTGATAGAAGGTGAAGATAATTGAAAAAAAAAGGAAAACCTAATGATCTGATAAAGCTACTGACATTTCATTCAGTAGGGCTTGTTTTGGAATATGAGTAAAATAGGTGCAGAAAATGTAAAAGTCAATTATGTGTTAATTGAAAAAACTGACGATGTATTAGAACTTTTTTATGGATGGCGAATTTATAACATTATCTACTGAGTGTAGCAGAAATTGTGTCCTAAACAGAGGCAAGCACTTACAGATAAACATCTCTCTAGAAATACGGTTTCTCAGCATGTGGACACTATGTGTAGGAGCATTTGTAAAGTTTTAAAAATTGTACTGATGAGAACACAGATGTAAATAATAACACCTAGTTGTCTATATTTCTACTGGTATTGATGGAAATTTAGGTGGGACTGAAGAACTTTTAGATACAATGCCTATGACAAATATAATATTGGGAAATGATTTATTTTTATATGTTGAGAATTATCTTTAAAAGTTTAATGTGGAATGGTCAACATTAGTTAAGTGATGAGACCTCTTTAATGGTGTTACTTTATATTGATAATATTATAAAATTTAAATTCAAGGTGACAATATTTCACTAGGATGTAAAACCCAAGTCCATTAATTACAGTATCATCAGGAATTGCTTTGTGTTAAAAGTTAAATGTAGTGCCTGCCACTGACTCCATGGTCTGGGCCATGGACAATTTAGTCAGAGTGACTGGGATCCTCAACCAATGGTCTGTGACATATGGGTGGTGCCATCTTGCTGTGGCATTGTGCTGAAATGATTTGTACTTTTGAAACAAATTACTATTTATATTATCTGAGGAAAAATTTTGCCTTGACTCACCAAGAAATGAAATAAAATCTTTCATTTTTGGTTATCATAACTTTAAAAATATCTGACTATTTCTCTCTGAGCATTTATATGTAGTTATTTAGAATATTGGGATTTAATCTCCTTCTTTGTGTTACTGTGTTTTTGAAAGCTGATTGACAAGGTTGTTGAATATCAAATCATTACTGTATTACATCCCCATCTCCCCACCCTCACCAAACAGATATAGCTTTCCATAGACTGTGTTGTAAATCAAGTCTTAGGCTTGAAGCTGAACTGCATCTCACTACTTTTTGCCCCCAATTAGAGCCCGAGGGGCTGCTTGCTTGATGGTTCCACAGGAGATTCTTATCTACTCAGCAGCATGGGAGACATGCAGGGCGTTTTACGTCTCAGTAGCCAGAGAAGATGAGAAAACCTTTGGGAGAGGCTATCCAAACATGCAGGCTCTTTCAATTCAATGGCTTTTATTATATATTTAACATATAAGAAATTATAATACACAAAGGATAATGGTAAAACAAACACCCATATTTTACCACCAGCTTAATAAATAGAAACTCTGTACTTCTTCATCCTGTCTTCCTCTCTCAGCATCCAGACACGATCACTATTTTGATGTTGTGTTTTCATGCTCTTGCTTTTGTTTAGAGTTCTAGCAGATACTAATGTATCCATAAACAATATGTTTACTTTTCAATTTTTTGAACTTTATATATGTGTTCTCCTGTGACGTGCTTTTTAAAAAAATCCTCACCTGAGGACATGTTCCCATTGATTTTGAGAGAGAGAGAGAGAGAGAGAGAGAGAGAGAGAGAGAGAGAGAGAAATATTGATGCGAGAGGGAAACATTGATTGGTCCCTCATGTGCTCATCTCAACCAGGGATCAAACTTGCAATCTGGGCATATGCCCTGACTGGGAATTGAACCACCAACAATTTGGTGCACAAAAAGACACTGTAACCAACTGAGACACATGGGCAGAGGTTTAGAGACTTACTTTTTACTCAATAATCTGTTTTTAAAATTCATCCATGTTCATGTGTATAGTTCTTTCATTTTCACTATTGCATAACATGTATGTACATGCATGTACATGTACGAATATGCCACACCTCATTCATTTCTATGTAGATGGATGTTATGGCTATTTCCATTATTTCCTGCTAAAATAAACAAAACTCTATTATTTTAGTGGGATGCCCACCATATGCCAGGCACTGCTCTAGATTTTGGGGACATATCAGTAAACAAAAGAGACAAAATCCTTACTCTTAATTGAATTTATATTCTCATTGGAAGAAATAAACAAGTAAGTAATTATATGGTTTGTTGGGATGGGGTAAGTATATAGAAAGAAGGCATAGAAAATGATAAGGAATGCTTAGATTGGGGATGGAATTGCAATTTTAAATGGGGTGTTCAGAAACCTCACTGAGAATGTGAACAGTTAAAAACCTACTTGAAGATGAAAGACAGAAGCATGCACTGATCTGGGAAAGAATGTTCCAACCAGAGGAACGTGCAAAAGTCTTGAGGCATTGCTTTCTTTACATTTAAAAATATCCCCTGGTGCAAATGTGCAAGAATTTTTTTTAAGATATATTACTAGCACAGAACTTCAGATCACGGGCTGTGTGATGAAGTCCATCTCTAATCTTACCGGTGTATTAGTGACTGTTGAAACAGAACCTTCTCTTTCTTTAGTTTCCTTTGTCTCTCATTTTTTCTCCTCTTTCTCACATCCATTTGGAAGTTGTACGCTATTTTTATTCATCTGGTGCTTACCCTAAACATTTTAATATATATGCTTATTAAGTCTAAAGTTGAGGAGCAAAATCACTACCTTTGTGAATAACACAGGGGTGAGGCAAAAATAGATTTGCTGTTGTATGTGAAAGAGTTTATTCTTGTATTATTATATTATTTATTAATTATTGTGTTATTTACTTGTATTGCAGCTGTAAACTTACTTTTGTTCACTCCTGTATATCCTTAAACACGTTAATGCAATGATGTCTATCTCATTTTATCTGCTTTATGTGCAGTACTTTAGTTCTATCTTTTAAAAACCCCACAAATTAGACATTATTGCTATTGTTTTAGAATGTGTATATATATATATATATATATATATATATATATTTTTTTTTTTTTTACAATCTGTGCCTATTTAGCTTTTCCACATGTTTTCCAATTTCTCCATTCATCATGCAGTCTTATATATCAAACGTCAACTGGAAACATTTTCTTTCTTTTCATAATGCAGAGTTTTGTTGGTGGGGGGTATTGATCACAAACCCTCTCAGATTTTGTGTTATTTGGGGGGAAAGTTAGGGGCTAGCCTGAGCAGTTGAGTTGCATTTGTATATAAAATGGTCAATCCATAAGTCACTTCCCTCGAATTAACCAGTGTAGGTGGCAGCTGTGGGGTACTATCTGAAGTATTTGTTTTAAATGAAGCCACACTGGAATTTTCATTTAGTGCATGGGAGCAATTTGGTCTATCTAGAAGGCCATTTGGCCCCACATGCCTCTCATCATGGGACACAGGGCCTCAAAAGCACAGCTGCCTATAGTAAACTCTGTAGGCTGCAGCCAGGATGGCTGGGGGAGGTCCGGCAGTTTTGATTTCTGTGTAATGAATTCCAAAATGTTTTCCAGATACTTGATATATTCTTCTGCGTTGGAGATGAAAGGAGGATTTATTTATTTATTTACTTTAAAAAATTAACTTTCAAAAGTAATTTAAAATTTTCTATTTTTTCTTGAATAGAAATTACTGTGATTTTAAACTTCATTTAAAAAAGAATTCTGTTATCACCTTAATCAAGGGAGAAATTTGAGGTAGGATAATTAAAAAAACTGAATTCTATGGGTAAATGATAAATTCTGGCAAAATCTTCCTTTTTCTTGGATGATATATCATTTCTCAATCTCAAAATTAGCTATTTTTTATTTATAAGAGTTTTATAATGTGTCTACAGTGATCATTTAGGTTCAGGATCATTTTTATATTTCTTCTTTTTAAATAATTAATGCTCGATGAGGCTGGCAGACATTCCGAACTGTAGTTGAATATCTTCAAAGCATGAGATATTAATGATTGTATTGTTCTATTTCTTCATGCCTGTGTGAATACATATTATGAAGATGTGGTCAGTAGATAGTGCTTGAAAACTAATAAAATGTTTATTCACAGAATCAGTTAGACAGTACTGTTTTTGAAAAAAGATAGTAAGGGCAAGGAATCTTAGAGTTCTCTCATGAATCAGGATTTGTAAGACATTTATTTTATTTTTCAGCACATTAGCCAGTTGTTTTAACTGTCTTGGGACCAACTGTGCTCAACTTTCATAAATATCTGGTAATAATGATGTCAGCACCAGGAATTTCTAGCAAAAAAGCTGTATCTTCCAACAAAGATCACAACTGATTGATTTGTGTTTTATACTTTGTAAAAAGTGATTTAACTCATCTGCCAACTTAACTTACCCAGCTGCTTTTGATGCAGCAGATTCCAAATTGTTACATCAGTTCTTGATTCTTTCTGAGTGCCAAAGGGATGAGAGTAGAGAACAAAAACTCATGTATTTTGGACTTTGGAATTTTCAAGTAATGCCTTTTCCAGTTCCTTCTTGAATCCTGGCTATTTTAATGGTAAACTATGTGACCAACCTTGGAAAAGTTACCTAAACTCCCAAAACCTCAGTTTCTCATTTGGGAAGTGGATATAATCAATAAGAATACCTAATTTATAATAATTCTGTCAGGCTTTAATAGGACAGCCAAATGAAACACTATGTGTCTTTCCTCGCAAATATTTAATAAGTACTAAATAAATGAACAAAGTCTTTGTTATTATTAATACTGAAATAGTAGCTGCAGTTGCTTAGAGTTGAAGGAGAGGAATTGAAGGTATTAAAAGGACAGTGTGATGAATAGGTTGTCCTAGTGGATGCTGAAGTCACTCAGGATAATGGCAGGAGAGGGGTAGAAAGTCTGAGTTGTTTGCCAAAGTCTTTGAGTAATCAGGAAGGTGTGGATGGAGGCTGGTAAACAACAGGGAAGTGGAATAAGACAAGCATGACCCTGAAAGGAGCAGAGAGTTTTATGTGAAGGAGGACAGAAGATCTGGACAGCAGCACTGGGGAATATGGAAGAGGGTGGCTTAGTGCCTGTGCCTGGTGTGGATGGGAGAATGAATGTGGTCCCTGACTGGGCTGTGGAAGAGGCTGCATGCTTGTGGTGCATCCAAGTTTAGGCAAGGAGTTGGAAGAAACAGAGGATGTTGTAAAGACATTTCTTCAGAGAGGGGTCTCTCTGAGCACAACACATAAATTCTGGGGGGAAACAAGCATTATGATTGGTGCAGGGGTGTCTAGGCTTTTGGCATCTCTGGGCCACACTGGAGGAAGAAGGGTTATCTTGGGCCACACAATAAATACATTGTGACATGTAATCACAAAAATCTCATAATGTTTTAGGTAAATTTATGATTTTGTGTTGGGCCACATTCACAACCATCCCGGGCTGCCTGTGGCCTGCAGGCCACAGGTTGGATACCTCTGGTAGAAGAAAGAAGCCCAAATGAGAATGAAACTGTGGGAGAAGGGCACTGACTACTGGAACTGAAGTTTGGATGATGATCAAGGGTAACATGGGTGTGAAGGGCAAGGCTAGCAGAAAGAGTGAAAGCTGTTTTTTGGTTACTGTCAAGATGAGGACATCAGCCCTGAACAAACTATGAAGTGAGGGTGTGGGGCAAAGGCTCTCTTGCACTGGTGGGAGTGGCCGCAATCCCAGATGTCAGGTTGCCAGAGGTATCGAGAGGATGGAGGGAAGTTTTCAACTTATGCTCTTGTCTCTTCCTCATTTCCTTGGCACAGTCAATGCCCACCCCTTCACCACAGAAATTGGTGGCAGTTGCCCAGGGGAAATAACAGAGAAGCACAGAAGCTGTGCTGGGTGAGATGTAGCTGGTCTTTCTGGCTCGTACCATGAGTGTGACAAACCATTGGTGTGAGCTACTGAGAAACCATCTGGTCTTGGACCTTTGTTCCTCCTTCCATTTCCCCTCCAAGGCCCAGGGATGATGGGATTCAATGTAGGAAGACTGCCTCCTTCCAGGGGTGGTATTTTCTAAGTATTGGGTTGGCCAAAAAGTCCGTATATTTTTTTCCCCAGAAAATAAAGAATGCATTTTTCATTTTCACCAATAATTTTATTGATTTGGGTATTTTGAGTATGTCGGCTACCTCTCTTATGGTATAATGTTAATTGTTGTCAATTAATGTATTGATTTGATTGTTATCAACTTCAGCTGGTTTACCCAACTGTCATGGAGCATTGTCCAGGAAGAAATTTCCAGCATGAAACTTTTGACACATTTGATTAGTCACAGCACCTTCTCCATACTCTGCACAAATCTTCACTTTGCATCAGTTGCATTTTTACCTTTCTTGAAATAATAAAAAGCATAATATGCTGAAAAAGTTGCATATTTTGTTCCATATTCAATGTTAGAAACTTATCAGAAATTTTGATAAGTTTTTTTAAATATACGCTGATAGGACAGCTGTCACAATACAATCTAACAAAATTGTTTCAAATGAAGTTAAAGACAACTAAGTGCTACTAGAGCTGTCTTAAGGAAAAAAACCAAACAAACTTTTTGGCCAACCCAACTAGGTAAAACCCTCATGAGAGCATCTGCCTGTGGAGGGTCAGCTAAGGGGAGTGTCCATAGTGGTTTTGTAGTGCCTAGAGCTCTCTACCCTCCCCCTTCTCATCCAACTCACAGGGACTGACAAACTGCAGCCTGACCTTCTAGCCATTCTCATTACACAATACCAGATAGAATACCTAATGTTCTCCTGTTCAGAGGCACACAATACAAAACAAAACACCACTAGACTCCTGATAAGTAGAACTCTTTTAAACAAAAGACAATAAATTAACATATACCATGTGAAGCAGTATTATTGGAAAAGAATGTACCAGGAATTTAAAATATGAATGATAAATATACTTATTAGTAATATGAAGCAAGAATAAGAAACTATAAATAAGCATCAAAGAAAGATATCCAGAATGAAGGATGTGATATTGAAATAGAGTGTGTGCATTGGTTAAGTATCAGCAAGGATGCTGCAGAAGAGTGAATGAGTGAACAAGATGAGACTGCAGAAATTACCCAGAGGAAGCAAGATAAAATAAAGAAGAAATAAAAATAAAATGAAGACTAAGGTATATGACAGAAGTATAAACATCCAGCTCATAGAGTTCATAGAAGGAGAAAAGAAAAAGGATCAAAATTTAAACAAATATTAAGGACTAATTTCCCATTATTAAAGATGAAAATCCAAGCTTGAAGGGGTCATATAGGGCCAAAAGGAGAGAGAAGGAGATATTTACACTCAGAAACTGAATAGCAAAATTTAGGAACATCGAAGACAGAGGATTCTAAAAGCTTTCAGAACAAGATTCCCCACCAAAGAAAATAACCCAGATTGGCACTGTATTTCTCAACACCAACGTTAGACATAAGAAAATGAAGAGGTAATATTTTTAAGTTATAGAAGAAAAGTAACTCAACTAGAATTTTTAAAAATCCAGCTAAATTGTCATTCAAATGTGAGAATATAACAAAAAACACCCTCAGCCTGCAAGGCCTTTTCACACAAACTCCCTGCAAATGATCTTGGAGAAAGTCCTCAATCAGAGGAGATTTGAGGATTAATAGTAATAAAATAGCATGTAAGTTTATTGTAGAAATAAAATCCATTGTCAAAGAAATCAAAAAAGGAAAGTGCAAATACAGTGAATCAGAACAAACAGTTTAATATTAACAATGGGCTGTGTAAGGGAATTAAAGAGACATAGACAGATGCTAAGAGATCCCTGTTGACAGGGAATATCCATGATGACAACTTTAAGAAATCAATACAGATAAATTATTAAATCTTTTATTAAGAACTATCATAGGAACAAAAATGGGATGGATGTTTTCTTTTAAAACCAACAGAAGAGAAATAGTTATATCCAAACGGAAATCATGGAAGAGGAAAAAAAGGGAAAATAAACAATAAATGGAAAATATGAAATAAGGTGGCTGAAATATATATAAATATAAAATAAATAAAAATTATTTAAGCTCATCAATAAAAAACTTGGATTTTTCAGATTGAATTAAGAAAATGAGTTCCAAGAATATATATATAATCTTCATCAGACACACTTAAAACAAAAGTCATAGAAAAATAGGAGAAGGAAAAAAGATAGACCAGCCAACCACAGGCCAGAATAAATATTAAGCTGCTTAATAACTGACAAAATAAACTTTATGGTAACAAAATATCATATTCCTAATAATTTATTTTATATATAGGTAAAAGGGAAGTTAGAGCAAGTAGATATAACTATTACGAACACATATGTATTTAACATGCCACATCAAAATGTACAAAGTAATAAGTGGCAGAACTTTAGGGCAATAAATCTACAATTAGAGTTGGAGATTTCAACACACTCTTCTTGGAAATTAATAGGTTAAGCAGTTAAAAAAAGGACATCTTCATATATTAGAAAATATAATTAATAAGCTTATTGTTATTATATTTTTGAAGACTATACACTTAACAGGCAGAGTACATATTCTTGAGTAACCAAGAACATTACAGAAATGTAACTTGAATTTGACCATGAAGTTTCAACAAATCTCAAATGAGTGATTGTAGCTATCTTCTCAGGTCTCAATGCAATAAAATTAGAAATTATTAACAAAGGATAGTAAAAAAAAGACTCATTGTATGTTTGGAAACTATATAGTACAAAATAATTATTGGATAAAAAAGGAAACCATAGAGGAAATCAAGAAATACTTAGAGCTCAATGATAATTAAAAATCTACATGTTAAGATTTGTGGAGCATAGCTGAGGAAATACTAACTTTGAAGAAAATTTATAGCTTTAAATAGAGTCATTTGGAAATAAGTTAAAAACAGACATTTCTCCCAAGACATACAGATGGCCAAAGATATATGAAAATATGCTGAACTTCATTAGCTATTAGGGAAATGCATATCAAAACTGCAATGAGATAACATCTCACACCTGTTAGAATGGCCATTATCAACAAGTCAAATAACAATATATGTTGGAGAAGTTGTGGAGAAAAAGGAAACCTCATTCACTGCTGGTGGGAATGTGAACTGGTGCAGCCACTAAGGAAAACTGTATGGAGGTTCCTCAAAAAATTAAGAATAGAGTTACCATATGACCCAGCCACCTCTCTTCTGGGTATCTACCCCTTAAAATTGAAAACATTTATTTGCAAAGATATGAGCACTCCTATGATTATTGAAGCATTATTCATAATGGCCAAGACATAAAAACAACCAAAGTGTCCTTCAATAGAGGATTGAATAAAGAAGATGGGGTGCATATATACTACAGAACACTACTCGACCATAAGATGGAGTACTGTCATTTGTGACAACAGGAATGGATCTTGAGAATATCATACTAAGCAAAATAAGTCAGACAAAGTTAAGAACTATATGGTTTCATTCCATGTTATATGTGGGATATAAAACTGAAAGCAACAAATAAACAAAGAATAAAACAAACAAAGAAAAACCTATAGACACAGGCAGTAGTAGTATGGTGGTTGGGGGGAGGGGTGTGGAAGGATAGGGTAATAAAGGGTAAAGGGGGTCAAAAATATGGTGACAGAAAAAGACTTAACTGTGGGTGGTAGGCACACATTGGAATATGCAGATGATATATCATAGAATTGTTCACTTGAAATCTATATAATTTGTTAACTAGTGTCACCCCAATAAATTCAGTTAAAAATTGACAATATTAACATTTGAGAAATTGGAAATGAAGCAAACCCAAATAAACAAACCATAAAGAAATAATAAAAATAGAAGCAAAAATAAATGAAGTGTGTATGAAATACATTAAAGTTTTCTAAAATAAAAGCTGATTTTTGAAAGGTAAACAATATAGTCTTACGTCAAGCATGACTGACTCATCAAGAAAAAAATTTCAAATAATCACAAGGTGAAATGGCATGTAAAAAACTTTCATTTCTTTTCATTTGTCTAATGGAAGCAAGAGATTGCCTGAGATCCTCAGAATGAGTCATCTTGTTCATCTAATTGTTAAGATTCTCCTCTGCTAAGGGGACGCAGATGTTCACACCCCCTGTGTCCATTTGCAGAGATCTGTCTACATACTCCCCAGCCCCACTTCCATTTCTTTGATCTTCCAGTTGCATTTATTCCAAGATAGGACTGAAAAAGTATATCTCTGGCCTTGCCAACGGAAAGAAAATGGCTTTTTAAAAATTGGGATATAACTGATGTATAACATTACATCAGTTTCAGGTGTACAACATAGTGATTCAGTATTTGTGTACATTGTGAAATGATCACCACAATAAATCTGGTTAGCATCCATCACCATATATAGTTAGAAATTATTTTTTTCTTGTGACAAGATCTTTTGAGATTTATTCTCTTAACAATTTTCAAATATACAATATAGTGTTATTAACTATAGTCACCATGCTGTACATTACATGCTGACTTTAAACTGGAAGTTTGTACCTTTTGACCACCTTCACCAATTTCACCCCTGTCTCCCTAGAAAACT
Source organism: Phyllostomus discolor (assembly GCF_004126475.2). NCBI lineage: Eukaryota > Metazoa > Chordata > Mammalia > Chiroptera > Phyllostomidae > Phyllostomus > Phyllostomus discolor. Next base: position 58,457,399 of record NC_040907.2, read on the forward strand.
GCTTCTGGTGGTCTTTGCAAACAGGCTTAGAGAGATAAAAATGGACACATGAATAGCTGCATACAAGGATGGTGTGTTGATTTGCTTCAGTAGAGAAACAATATCTGGAACAGCACTTGGATTTAGAGATAATATCTGATCAAGTTTAAGAAAATCCAGTCATTTTCCTATAACATCTGTCCTCTGTAGAGGCTAAATTGATGAGTTGAGTTGGGATATGAAGGAAATCACTCCCTCTTCATCTTTTAAGTCCTTTATGATGTAATTTACATCAGATACTGTGTAGAAACACAATATCAAAGATTACTATAGCAATTGCTAGTTTTTTTTTTCCCCTCAGAGTTACCTAAGTAATTCTGATGGACAACACCATAGAAGCTGAATCTCAATTTTTTGTTAGTTGTCATTCTCTGATCATTTGACATTTGTGTTTTGAATTCCTTCCATGTGAACAGTGTAATGACTTTTGCTTTGACCTACAACCAGAAATAGGAGACAAAGTCCTCATCAGGTTCTTGCTACCTCCTTGTAGGTGGTGACCTCACAATACCTTTCACATTGGTCCTGACAAAGGCAGGAAACTATAGGGAACCTGTCCATGTGGCATGGTGAATGTAGCCCAGCCCCTGATTCAGAAAACTGGCAGGAAGTGAGTTGGCACATAGGAACCAAGCTCATGGATCGTTTTCCTGTGAGGAATCAGACCTGCATTGTACCTAGGCTGCTATGAGGCTTACTTTTTGCTAAAACTCCCTCACCCTGAATTGAGGCAGCAAATGCTTACTGCATATCTTTAAAGTAGCTTCCTAAAGTCTGTGCTAAACCTCCCAAGTATGGAGTGTAATCAGTTCTGCAAACATCCTTTTCTTTGAAGTAATCAGCAACATTCTTTCCTTTGTTATCTGTAAAAGGTAATTACCTACAGCAAGTTTGTGCATAGTAAATGAGGAGCATCCTCAATGTAATGTACCCAGAAAAGCAATAAAAACCTGTCCAGGCAAGGGTTGGGGTCCTCTGTTACTTAGAGAGTGGCCATGCTGTCCCTTTTTCTCCACGAGACTTCTGTAGTCCATGTGAATTTGTTCATCACAGTCATGATACATGGACCCCAAGGGCTGGAGTCTGCATTAGGAAACCTAAGAATTTTCCACTAACCAAATATTCAACCTCTGTTGTAATTCAGGTTGGTGAATTATAGCAAGTTCCAAACAAATATATGCTAAATGAAATGCATACTGAAATTCCAAGCTAGAAATTTTTATGTACTGAGATAGCTGTGTGCTATAGTTTATATCCAGAAAAGCCTCTGAAACTTGAATATCAGTCCAGGCAGGAATAATGAGCACCAGGTTTGATGAATTCCTTTCCACAGGCCAGTCAAAGCCAGTCCAATATGGCTTCCTTAAACATCCATGCATGCCTTTTTCTTCACTACTGTCCAGATGTAATGTAAAAAGGACAAATTCTATTCAAAGACAAACATCCCAAACCACTTCAATCTACCACACTTCTTTTTTTTAAAGATTTTATTTATTTTTTTAGAGAGAGAGAAAGGGAAGGAGAAAGAGAGGGAGAGAAACATCAATGTGTGGTTCCCTCTGAGCATCCCTTACTGGGGACTTGGCCTGCAACCCAGGCATGTGGCCTGACTGGGAATCTAGCCAGTGACTCTGGTTCACAGGCCTGCACTCAATCCATTGAGCTGCACCAGACATGGCTGAATCTACCACACTTCTCATTTTAGCATGTTTCCCTTTTGATTTTTCAAGACAGCAATCTCTTCCTTTGCCTCAATTTTGTGTTAGCCTATAATGTCATTTTGGCTGCTCTTGACTATGAACTCCTCTGGCATCCTGGAAATATATCCTCAGATCATCTCAAATGATGCTCCACTGGTCTTAGTCCCTTCTCTATGAGACCCACTCCTACGCATTCCATATGACTTTGCACACTGTATTAGGAGGTTCAAGGGCTTCATCCTGGTGATCCTGGGGTTGTACATGGGTCTGCTTTCAATAGAAAAGTACCATTTATTCACTCTATCGACTTGTCTGTAGTTGAGCAGATGACACCTGCTGCCCAATAACACTTTTTAATAGATTGCCAGAGGAATAGAAACCAACCCTATTTGTTTGTTACCTTAGCTTCCTTAACATTACAGGGCTGCTAGAAGTCTTAAGAAGAGAAAGAAACTTCTAGCATATTAATTTGTGAGAACATGAAGACTTCTCTTACTCACATGAGCTGTTTGTTTTAAAGATATATTTTATGCCAGAGTTTCCAGCCATTAATATTTATGATTTCAAGTTCATGACATTATTTTTAAATAAATGAGACAAATCCAGATAAGCCCTCTAACAACTAATTAGTATTTATTCCAAGTCATAAAACTGTTCCTACTTGATGGAAGTTCATTTAGAGTACTTCAGAAATGAGTTTGAATTTCAGTGCTTGAAAATGTTGTATATAAGATGGAATAAATCTATTACCATTATCTTATTCTTTAGGTGATAATTGCTTTGATAGTTAAAATACGGTCTGTAAAATTACATTTTTATTAAGGCAAAATGACTTGTAAACTTTTTAGAGGGCATACCTTCTTGGAGTTGATAAAATGTAGAAGCTTTAAACTAAGTAGATCAAACTAAGCTCTAAAAATAGAATTTTAATGATAGGTCAGTCAAGCAGTATATCCACACTTACTTCATAGGACATTCTAGACATGAATCGTTCAATGACATAAAATACTGGGCAAAAATGCATTGTCTCCCAAAAGGTGATTGTGGATTGAAGGGGCACCTTCTTATGGAAGGGAAAGTAAATGTGATAATGTAAATGTGGGTCTTAAAATGTTTTCAAACATGCTAATGGAGCACAAAGCTGGAATAGCTAGGTCAGAGCTATGCAATGCTGGGTCTCTACCCGACCCAACATAATTCATGGAATTACTTGTGAGTAATTAGGTCCTAGTGGCTGGAAACAGGATCAGTCAGGGTTTATCAGGGAAGCAAAACCATTTAATATTATGGAAATAAGGGATTTCTTTTAGGATTTAGGCAAATCTGGGAAAGCTAAGGAAGTGAAGGTCTGAAAAGAGCATTAGAGAACCACAAAACTAATTAGTAACCCATCCATCTGAAGCATTGGAGGGGGTAGAAAAGTTACATCTTGCAAAATATCCAAGTGGTCAGTACATTCAGCTGTTGAAGTGGGACCTCAAAGTGGGAGCTTGTGGTGAGATCTATTGAAAAGAGTTGTCTTGGTAGGTCCACAGCCAAGATTCTGGTACTAGGCCTGGGGATGCAGCTGGGCTGTAGTTGGTCAGCAGGGCCAATGGTTTGGAAGGCAAACTGAATGAGGAATGGATGAGAGAGATTTACATGCTGTGCATCTCTGCATATGTCCCTCACTGTGTCTGACTGTGATTAACTTCCAAGAGTAGTTCTTCAAATTCTTGCACGTTTTCTTTCCTGTACTGTGCTGGGAAGAGGATTCTGGAAGTTTCAGTTTGCATTTTAACCAATTTGACAATAGCATAATCCAACAGAGTCTACCTCTTATTAATTTGGCATTTACACACACCTCTTTTGACCATGTTTAACATCCAAAATATTCAATAGCAAAATCATTCTCTCAGTTAACTCAGTTGTTCCCTATTAAAATCCAAACTATGCTACCTTCTCCCCAGTGGAGCACACACAAGTCCTACTTTATCCACCCTTACATGGTGTTCATCCCTCATCTTTCTGAATCACACTTTCTTTTTGATTGCCTCAAATGCTGAAATGAAAATTAATTACCACTAAGACATTGTGTGTTTGGTAAAAGGGAAATGGGAAAGGGAAAAGCAAAAACAAAAATAATTTATAGCATTTCAGCTGGTCATACTTTGTTTATTGAGGTGACCCAAATGTTCCTAATTGAAGGGTCTGGGCAATTAGTCCTCTCTGTACTGAGTTGTAGTTTTCTATTGAATTAAATCACAGGTCTTGGAACTATTAAGGTGTACTCCAAGGGAAATCCTGCATTTTAGACATACTATTTCTTGCTACTATTTTATGGTAGCAAACAATTTTTGTTTTGATAAGCTAGGGCCATTCACTCTGATTTTCTCCATTCTCTGTTCATTTATTGTCATGAAGAACTCAAAGTGGTCAGATGGTAGTCTTAGCTTTCTTAAAGAAACTTTGTGTCCATTGGCAGCAACTCCTCATTACCCCCTCACACTTCCCACTTTCCATGCCCCAGCCCTAGGCAACCACTAATTTATATTTTCTCTTTCTATATTTGCCTATTCTGGACATTTTATAATCACAGAGAAGAATATGTCTTCATAAATATAAAAGGGCACCCTTGTGGATCTTTTAAATAACAGTGATTCTATAACTTGTTTTTTGACTTGTCCTTTTTTCATTAAGCATATTTTTGAGAATCATCCATGTTGAAACATTTTTTTTTGAAAATTTTCCTTATTATTTTTTAAAAATCATTTATTTACTTTTAGGCAGAGGGGAAGGGAGGGAGAAAAATAGGGCAGAAACATTAATGTGTGGTTGCATCTTGTGTGCCCCCCACTGGGGACCTGGCCCACAACCCAGGCATGTGCCTTGACTGGGAATTGAACTAGTGACTCTTTGGTTCACAGGCTCAATTCATTGACCTACACCAGCTAGGGCCCATGTTGAAACTTTTTATTGTCAAATAATATTCCATTGTGGATGTACCAGATTTTGTTTATTCATTCAATGGTGGAAGGACATTTGAGTTCTTTCCACTTTTTGGCTATTATGAATAATATTGCTTTGAACATTCATTTACATGTTTTCTTTTGTGTGTATATGTATGTATGTATGTGTGTATATGCCTCATTGTGCTTCAAAGGATATCACCAGAAATTGAAAATATAATGCATATATGGGAGAAAATATTTGAAAATCCTGTGGTTGATGAGGTACTTGTATATAGAATAGAAAAACTACTCTTATAGTTCAATAATAAAAAGTCAGATAATTCAATTTGAAAATGGGCAAATGATTTGAATAGACATTTCTCCAAACAAGATATATGAATGCTTAATTAGCACATAAAAAGATGCTCAATAGTAATTAAGAAAATGGAAATGAAAACCATGAGATACCACTTTACACCCACTATAATGGGTGTAATCAGATACATGTTGGTGAGGATGAGGAGAAATTAGAACACTGATATATTGCTGGTGGAAATGTAAAATGGTGCAGCTACCTTAGAAAACAATTTGGTATTTCCTCAAAATGTCAAACACAGAGTTACCATCTGATCCTGAAATTTCAATCCTAATTATTTAATCATGATCACAATAACTCTTTGAGTGATTTAATTAAAATCTTTGTTCAAAGCCTCTTTGGGATAAATTGGAGTCAACAAAAGCTGGTTTCATTCCTGAACTTCAGTTTAAATTTCAACTATATGAAGACTAAAAAGTTTGGAAATTTATAAAGTTATGACAAAATATTAATAAAAAAGATGGCATTTTTGCTTTCAATATCAGATGAGATCTGGTGTGTTCGGGGTGGTATGGCCGTAGACAGGACATTTTTGAAAGTAATCATTGTTCCTCATTTTCAATTCAAAGAGAAATGGATAATATAATCTGAATTTTCACTGGCACTTAAATCTAGCATGGGAGTCAAAACTACACAATAGCAATTTAGCTAAGTGGGGTCAATCTGAGTGAATATGGAAACCAGTCAGTCTCTTTAGGGGCAAAAGAAAATCTTTTGAAAAGTGAAGTAAATTTCATGATTTCTTTATGAGTTTGCCAGTGTTTTCTTCAACATTGCTGATATTTGTTTGGTTGTCATAACTTTCTTCATTGTTGGAGATAGGATTTTGTAACATCACCAAATATTTTTCATGTTGACAAAATTAGAATCAAACACTTCTAATTATTTTCTTTTGAAGAAAACATTCATTTAATGAAAAATAATCAGACTTAGAATGTAATTTTTTTTAAATCAGGGTTTTAATTTCAGGCCTCCAACTTTCTTTTGAAATGTAGTAGAAAAGTAGATTACTTTTGAATTAATGAAAATAATTGTCTGATTCCACACATTTTTAGTACTTTCAATAGTTTTTTTGCAGTTTTATTGAGAAATAATCAACACAGCCACTGCATAAGTTTAAGGCACAATAGTTTCACTTACATATGCTGTGAAATGATTACCACCATAGCTTCTTTTCTGTTCTTTACTTCATTTGTTTCTACTCTAATCTTTATCATTTTCTTTCTAAGGCTAATGTTGACTTTAGTTTGTTTTTCTCTTTCTAGTTACTAAATGCACAGAACTGGGTTGTTTATTTGGGATCTTTCTTGCCTTTTAATGTTAAGTGTTTACTGCTGTGAACTTCTTAGAACTGCTTTTGCTATATCCTATAGATACTGGTATGTTGTGTTTGTATTTTCATTTGCCTTAAGAAGTTTTATAGTTTCCCCTTTAAATTCTTTGGTCCATTGTTTTTTCAGGAGAGTATTGTTTAATTTTCATGTATCTGTAAATTTTCCAGTTTTCTTGTTGTTGATTTCTAGTTTTATGCCATTGTGGTCAGAGAGGACGCTTGGTGTATCTTAAATCTTCTTGAATTTGCTAAGACTAATTTTATGGTCTAATATATGGCCTTTCTTAGAGAATAGTCTATGTGTGCTTGAGAAGTGTGTGTATTCTGCTGTTATTGGATAGATTGTTCTGTATATGTTTGTTAGGTTCATGTGATTTATAGTGTTTTTCAAATCTGCTATTTCCTTATTGTTGTCTGGATGATCTACATTGTTGAGAGTCAGCTCCTTGCCTTGAGGATCCAAATCAGGCAGATTTGCATCCTACTTAATTCCCTGTCCAGAGTGCTCCCCAGACTTGGTTCTGCAGATGAGCAAAATTGCTGGTTGGTATTACTGCTCAGGAACCAGAGGTATAAGCTCAATCTGCTAGGATCCATGTGCTGGTTATTGCAAATCTCTCTCCCCTACTCTATGACAGTCAGATTCCCAGTGGTTGAGCCCTGTAGATTCCCTTGCAATACCCAATGGAGAAAGATCAGAGAAAGGAGTTCCACGAAGCAACCCCAATGCTGTGAAGATGGTCGTCCCCTAGGGTTCTCTTGCTGGCCTGGGAGAGGGGCAATACCATCAGGGTGTGTAGCTGCTTCTCTCATTTTTCTAATGCAATCTGTCTTGGTCTCTGTGGTGCAGGCAGGTTATTCAGCCTCACCTTGTGTTCTAGCATTCTTTCACTAATGTGTTCTTCGTGAATAGTTATTAGTTGTTCTTATGAGAGGAAGCAAAGTCAGGAATGACCTAGTTTTCTATCTTAATGATGTCACTTTCTCAATAGTAATTTTAATTGGTGATATTTTGATAGTAGGACTACCATTTGAGTTTCTTATTGGACCGGGTTACTGTGAATATAAAACATTTTTATAACTCATAATGTTTGGCAAATTCTCTATTTTTAGTTCCTAGATGCTTAAATGTGAAGGCTGTGCTCTAGATTAGAGGTAGATTTTTTAAAGTGAAATGTAGCAGAATGTCCTAGATTTTACATTAATTATTTTTGGAGAATGTTTCTTTTTACTGGTTTAATAAAACAATGTATTTTACAATGAAATGTTAGTTCACTGTTATCTCTTTAGATTGCTTGCTGACAGAAATTACTTAATAATAAATAACCCACATATACCAAAAAGATTAGCCGCATCAGCATGTAGATCTCTGAATAACGCTGCCTAGAAGAAGTTAAAGTTTTATAAATTCCCATGTACATCATCAGAGATTGTTGAAACAAAATGCAAGAAGAATAAATCTACTTCAAAGTTAATCTATGACAAAAATCTTTCTTATGTTGTCTTTGGAAAAGAAATCTAGAAATATTTTTCAAAAAAAGGCATAATGAGAAAATGTAAGCCAAAGAAAAGGTTAACATATGCTGGCAAAGTAAAATGTGTTAACATTAAGAGTGCATTTTTAAATTTAAAGTTTACTAAAAAGCAATGACCAAAGAATGTGCACAATATTAGACAGGCATTTAATTTTCTTAGCAAATGAATCTCAAAGTTTTCTAGATTCAATTAAATGAAAATCGTTCACACAAATCTTATGTAGATAGGGTAAAAGTAGGTTTACAGTTGTCCATATGGAAAATTCTATAATAATTAATAAATAATAATACAAGAATAAACTTTGTGTTTTGGGTACTCACACCTGCAAACCTACTTTTGCCCCACCTTGTACTGAAACATGTATTTATTCCAGAGATAAATGTACTAGTCCTCACCAGGCTAACTACTATTTATTCCTCTTTTCCCCTTTCCCTACATCTCTCTGTCTTGTCTCTCTTCCTCTCTCCTTATCTTCTTTTCTCCTACATCTCTCTTTCTCTTTCCCTGCCTCTCTTCTATCTGCTTACCTCTTATTTTTTCCTTTTTTTCTTTCTCTTTTACACTCTGACTTTCTATCTCCCTTTCCCTTTCATTTGTTCTCTTCCTTTCTCCTGTCTTCTTCCCTTCCTTTCTTCCTTTCTTTTACCTTTTATCTCTTCCTCTTTTTTCTTGCTTTCTCTCTCTTTCCACTCTCTCTTCCTCCCTATTTTTCCTTTCTTTTTTCCTCTAATTCTCTTCCATGTTTGAGATAGATGTGCTGATAACATTGCTAGGAATCTACTGTGTAAGGAACCAAGTGACCCTGATATACCAGTTTGTAGAGGCTTAACTAGAGAACCTGCAGGGTGATCCTAGGTGGGGATTTACTTTCTTAAGAAAAGGTGCCTCCTGGAAAAATATATTTTCCCAAAGAAAATAGGAATTTACTTAATCCAGTGTTTGTCACTCATGTTTACAGAAGGCTGTGTGATTCTTAGTAAACTTCAAAAATGAAAAATCAGAATATTTACATAGACATAAAATGACATGAAATATATCAGGACAATGAAGAGACCATAAAAATGAGTTATTCTTCCTAATATTTTCACCATTCTCTTTCACCAAGAAAGAAGAAAGCCTGATTTCTCTGCATGCATTAGTGAGCTCCTAATTCATTAGACTTTTCAGGTCTCTTGTTTGTGATCTTCTCTCACATGGCTTCTCCCATCTGACCTTCTCTTTACTCTTCGATGCTCAGATCTAAATTCACCTCTTGATGTTCATACAACTTCACCAGATAAATGGATTTCTTCTGGTTTTGTAAATCTATAACTATTTGCACATGCATTTTTACTGTGCTAATTGTAATTAGTCTCTCAGAGATGGGGACTGTGTAATATTCTTTTATTTCCAGAGTTGATGAAACATGAAAGAAGGAACTCAATATTTATCCATTCACATGTATTTATGAACTTCACTATGTGGCAGGACCTGGGCTGAATGCTGTGTATATATTTGTATAAGGAAGTAAAAAATACTTTTTTCCTCAAAATTGTTGACTCCAGTGGCATCACTTTTCCTTTAAGAAACCCAAATGAGGTTCAGTGAATTAGCTCTTTTATATATTAATTGCTCTTTTCTTAAAGCCTCCTTTTCCCTGAAATTAAGAATTTTAGTCTTTCTGATTGGGTCTGGAGGATAAGGTCAGCTTTAAAATTACATCCCCCTCAAACCTGAATCAATATCCTTGGGCCAAGTTTGGTAACCATAAGACTTTTTCTCCAGAATGCTGTTTGAGCTCTGCTGGGTCCACCTAATATTTTGTACACAACTGAACCATAAACATGTTTGAATGCTAAAGTCAATGTAACTTGAATTTCCAAGTTAGGACTCCTGACACAGCTATTAGAAACATACATATATAAATGGAAATATATAGTAATTTTCTTGAGATCTTTTTGAGAGAACTGTTTTATATTCTTAATGCTAAGTAGTCTCTGGAATATAGTAAAAAACTACATGAACAATTTCTGACTAAATGAATCAATTTATAATATTTTCCTCATGGAGATGCTTTCCTTCTAATTGTAAAATCTTTTTCACTTCCCAACATTTTAATCCATTGCATAATTGGGTAGTACTTCCATGTATAGTCCACTAGAGGCAGCACTGCCTATGTGGAAGCTTTGCTTGATCATGTTCTCAGCATACCCTTTAAGAGTACATGACTCTCCTAAGTGTAAATCTTCATGTTTGTAAAGATAATATTCTATTGTCTCCTTTATGAAGGACTGGGGAGAGAACAAACATTTATTTTCTGGTATTTTATAGAAATGTTAACAGTATGCATCATCTATTTTAATCATTATGACCATACTGTTAAGGAGACAAAATCTTCCCCATTTTAATGAATAAGAAAACTGAGCTCTGACTTGTAAGGGAAGTTGTCCAAGTTCCCTTACAAGTGATTTTGAGTCATGTCTACCTCAATCCAGAGCTCATGCTCTATCGAGGACACCAGGCACTGCCCATATAACTGTGAGGGTTTGCTGAAGGGGCCTTAAATGTACTTCTCCCCCTCGGAGTCCAGCACAGACCTGGAAGCTCTGGACTGAATGAGCACTATTAAAGGAATTAATTAACTCCAAGTTTAAAATAGTTTTTTAAAATTTCTTTTTATTTTTGATTTTAGAGCAAAGAGAAGGGAGGGAGGAGAGGAAGAGAAATATTGATGTGAGAGAGAAACACTGACTGGCTGCATTCCATACATACTCTGACTGGGGACCAAACCTGCAACCTAGGCCTGTGCCCTGATTGGTATCAAACCAGTGACCTTTTGGTTTCGGGGACAATACTGAGCCAATTGAGCCACAGTAGGGCTAAAATAGTTTTGAATTCAGAAAACACTTAGTAAATATTGGTCAGTAAGTGCTTACAGTTCTTGATGATATGAACTATTTAATATAAAGCAGTGAAGAGGAAATTAAAGAAAAGCAAAATAATTGAAATTAAATAATTGAAAAATAAATGTAGATTCATTGGGCATGGTGCTAACATTGAAACCTAGTATAGTCAACATTAAAACTAGAGATTGTCTTACATGTTGCTGTGTAGGTGATCATTTTATTTTAAGACTATGGAGACCATGAAGATAAAGGTGTTAAAAAGCTAATGATTTCTGTTATATTGTGTGCATCATTTTACTGGTTGTTAAAACTATGAAGTTGATATTAAAGGATGTGGAGCCCTTTGGTTTAAAAATGTTTTATTTTAACACATATTCTGGAAAGTAGCTTTCCAATTATGTTGAAACTTAAGAACTAGCTTGAAAATTTCTGTAATTTATTTTCATCACGGAATGACAGGAAGAAATGAAGCTTAGACTATTAGATCATTAAATCATTAAATTCCTTTCTCTCTTTTTTAGATAAGAAAACTGAGAACAAGGTAGCTGAGTGGTTTAGTTGATTACATAATTCACTAATACAGAGCTGGGCCAGTTCCAGGTCTCTTGATTATGGGCCTAGTGTACCTAGTAATCAACAGATTATGTGTTTTGCAACTAAAAGATAAAATGAAAGGTAACTTTCAACCATGGATAACACTGCTTATATAATTAAAGATTCAAAATAAAGTAGTTCATTTCAAAAGTTTCTATATACTGAAAAGAAAGTGTCTCTCATTCTTACTATTTGACTCATTAGCATTGCTTCCCTTCCAATTTGTCCAGGACCAAATAATCAATTATTTCAACTATGCTCACCATCACCTTCAAGTCCCTTAAAACATTATTTACTTCCCACCTCACCCCCTTTTTAGGCCCCTTGCTATGGATCAATAATCTGTCTCCTTGGATCCTGCCTCTGCTATTCTGAGAAGTGCTCAAGAAAGTTATATCACCACGCTGATGGTGCCATTACCAGCGTACACGTTCCAGACTCAGCTGGGCCTCTGATGATGCTTAGTAATTCTTTTATTGATCCACAGCAGGGTCACTTTTTCAGCCTTCTGTGGATTTTGTAAACAACTACTCCTTTTCTCAATCCAAACTCATCCTTGTCCCTTACCTCATGGGGTGGTGGTTCCACCTTTGCTCAGACTATCAAGGCCATCAAGTGAGCATTTCCTCCGCATTACATTTGTCACTTCTGAAATTAAGTATACTTTCTAGCCCTGGCTGGTGTGGCTCAGTGGATTGAGTGCCGGCCTGTGAACTAAAGGGTTGCCAGTTGGATTTCTAGTCTAGGGCACATGCCTGGGTTGCAGGCCAGGTCCCCAGTAAGGAATGCACAAGAGGCAACAACACATTGATGGTTCCCTCCCTCTCTTACACACACACACACACACACACACACACACACACACTTTCCATTCTTCCTTAGAGGAAGCATGGGAGTGGACTCTGGAGTCAAACTAAGCATCTCAGCTCTTCAGTCTGTTAGGTGTGACTTTAGGCAGATTACTTACTCATTCCATGCTTAAATTCCCCCCCCCCCCTACATTATGAGTGTAATTACAGTATCTACCACATAAGCTTAATATAAGGAGAAATGAAGTAATGTACATAAAGTGCATGGTGACAAATTAGCAGGAGTAGTTCTTACTGTTGTTTTTACTGTGATTGCCTAGGAAAGAAATCATTATACTTTTTCCACAGTTAACCCTATCCATCTCCTCTAGGATTTTGAGCTTTATTTTATCCCATTTCTCTTCAATCCATCTCTCCCCATGCCTTCCTCTCTTTAGTTTACAAGCATGTTGAAAAAGCCTATTTCCTAAAAATGTCAGTACTGAGACTCTGCCTATTTGACCCTTATGCTGACCTTTATATTGCCTTATTCTTGTCCTTCTAATATCATATAGTGCTGATAACTCCCAGTAGTTTCTGAGTTTCCACTGGAACTGAAACCCAGAATTCATGGATGAGTGGGATGGTAATTAAAATTTACTAATTATATTGTTAGTCATGGAGTCTTCACTCATAGAATCATGGCATGATTCAACACATACAAATTAATAAATGTGATTGGATACATGAACAGAATGACATAAAAATTATGACAATCTCATTAAATATGGGAAAAGCACAAAATTCAACACCATTTTATGATAAAAATTCTTAGCAAACTCGGAATAGAAGAAAACTGCTTCAGCATAACAAGTTCATGTATAAAAGCCCATAGCTAACATACTCAGCAGTGAAAAAGTGAAAGCTTTTCATCTAATATCAGGAACAAGACAAATTGTCTACTCCTTCCACTTCTATTCAACATACTACTAGAAGTCCTAAATAGAGCAATTGGATAAGAAAAACAAACAAACATCTAAATCAGAAAGAAATAAGTAAAATGATTTCTGTTCAGAGATTATATAATCTTTAGTGTAGAACCCTAAAGATACCATACTAAAAAAACTTGTTAGATTTAACAAGTATACAGTAAAGTTGTAGGATACAAAATCAACATACAAAAATTAGTTGCATTTGTATGCACTAGCAAAACACTATCAACAAAAGCAATCAGGAAAACAATCACATTTACAATAGCATCAAAAACAATAAAACACCAAAGAATAAAATAACCAAGGAGCTAAAAGACTCATGCACTGTAAACTACAAAACACTGGTGAAAAAAATCAATGAAACACAACAAAAGAAGACATTCTGTGTTTCTTTTAGTAGAGAATAGTATTTAAAAGCCAAGATCTGGGCATTAGGTATACTCATTACTATTGCACTATTGTTGTTCCCAGGCCCTATTAGGGGACAGAGCTAGATGATATATAATATAAATATTATTATATATATGATATGTAGACACATACTATATATTCAGGGGGTGTCCACCTGTGGTCTGCAGGCTACATGCAGCTCAGAATGGCTATGAATGCAGCCCAACACAAAATCGTAAATTTACTTAAACATTATGAGATTTTTTTTGTGATTATATGTTGCAATGTATTTAAGCTGTGGCCCAAGACAACTGTTCTTCCAGTGTGGCCCAGAGATGCCAAAATGCTGGACACCCCTGAATTATATATAATATGTGTGTACACATGTACACACACACAATATATATACCCTGCCATCCCCATATATATGTGTATATTATGTATATAAAATGCAAATATGCATACACATGTACATGCCATTGTTAATATAATGGGATGGTTTGCGTGACATTGATGTCCTGGCAGCCGAGGAGAATGGACTATAATATGCATGCATGGACATGATGCCTTAACTGTAGCTAGTCAGTGGGGATGGTAGATGCCATTGAGTGAGCATGTGTACTGTGTGGCCATCACATTCAAAGTGACTGAACAAACAGAGCAACACATTTTGCATCGAATTTTGTGTTAGGTTTGAACAGTCCTCTGTGGAAACTATTTGGATGTATCAAAATTCTACAGCTATGGGCAACTGGTGACGTGGCAGCTTCATCATGACAATGTGCTGCTCATGCATCACATCTTGTGCAGAGTTTTTTAGTAAAATATCAAATTACCCAGGTGACTCAGCTCCCCTACAGCTCAGATTGGGTGCCCTGTGACTCTTCTGGCTTTCCCCCAAACTAAAAAATCACCTTTGAAAGGGAAGAGATTTCAGACTGTCAATGAGATTCAGGAAGACACGATGGTGCAGCTGGTGATGATCAGGGAAACTATGAGGTCCTAAGGGGCCAATGTCATTGGGGACTCGGGCGTCATTGTACTATGTACAGTATTTCCTGTATCTTCTTCAATAAATGGCTCTATTTTTTATATTACATGGATTGATACTTTCTGAACAGACCTCATATAGACATTTATATCGATATTTTGATATAGATCTATATAATGAAAATCATGAATTGACACAGATATCTTTAATTCCAACATGGATCTTTCTATCTGTCCCCCATGTTTGTTCCTCCAGTCTCTGACAGTGAGATACCTGGCTCCCTTTATGTTCATATTTTTATTTATTGATAGATTACCCTGAATATAACTAATATCCTACTTCAACTGTCACTCCTTCCTCTACGTACGTAGGTGATCTCCTGGCCTACTCAGACTTTGACACCACATGCCAGACTTCCCTTCTACCTTTCACAGACTTCAATAATTCACGCAGGCTCTCCTTCCCTATCACCTCCCTCACATGGATACACTGGGTTGCCCTGCATAGATATCTTCCTTACACTGCTTGGACCCAACACCTCATGCTAGTTTGTCCTTTTGTGGATGTCTTCCTGGCTGTGCTTGGGCTTTGAAACTCCACACTGACCACTCTCCAGTACAGATGCTTGCCTCATTCCATCTCGCCCCCATGTGGTTGCCTTCCTTGATCTGTTCAGATAATGATACCCTGCAAGGGTCTGCCCATCTAGGTAGATGCCCTTCTCAGCCTGGCTGGGCTTTGATATCCTGCTCAGGGTCACCAAGGCTACCTCCAACTTTCAGCGTAAATGACTATTTGTTATAACCCCACTAATGGCTTTAGAATGGAATTGTTTAGGACAAGAAGGGAAGGAAAAGGGAAATGGACCAATTGTTTGTTCTGGAGTTTGTCTCTAATTCCTGTTTCTGCCTTCAGTGCTGATTAACCTTAGACAACTTTGCCTGCTCATTGAATCATGCATCTTGCCAGTTCATCATGATTTCTTACTAATTCCTGCTCATCATTTGCTTGGCCCATCTGTGCCCACTAAACACGTTCCTGGTTTAAACTCTTCCACTGCCACGTGCCCATCTCACCTCCAGGCTGCTAGACAGCAAGCAGTTCAGGGTCAGTTCCCTTCTGACTCAAGCTGCCTCTGCAGCAACCGCAACTCTTTTCAGGAGAAAAAGATAGAATGGGTGATAACAAGAATCATCTCTGCAGGGTGGGTATTGAAACCACCAGTGTGGACGAGGTTGAAAGTGAGGGAAAAAAAATAGGAAACTAGATAGTACCTTGGAAGAGTGTTTATGTGTTTATATTTATGGGTTGGAAAGAGGAAGAAAAAGAATTAGAGATACCTTCAATTAATTTACAGCCCAGAAAAATGGAAGTAATTGTGTAAATGAGTAATTTCATTGAGGAGAAGTGTACTCAGTTTTGTGTCCTCAAACATTTAAATTGGAAATACAGCGATATTATTACAGACCTGGAGTAACCTAAGAAATATGATATTGTAGAATGACATTACAGTAAGAGTGACTCCTTTGGTTGAGTCAAACCAAGTGATTCAGGGGACACAGCCTGTCAAATCATCTGACTGTCATTTTGCCTGAATCTAGAGTTTACGGTCAGTTAAATGTAGGCTTGCCTTTCTGTTTTAGTTAACTTGTGGGTGGATAGTTTGTTCTGACAATTAGCAGTATTATGAGATTTTTATTAAAAAAAACTTGTGGGAGAGGCTCTTTGGAAAGTATAAAGCTGTCACTTGGCTTGCTTGGCTGAAATTATTTTCTGAAAGAAACTTTGCGTAGGTGACCTTGTTTAGATTGGCAAATTCTCTGAAAATGTGGATAGCACATATATTTATTTTATTCACCACTGTATCCTTGGCATCTAACACAGTACTGGACGTATTTTGGATTTTTAGTAAATTTACCCTTGAAATGAATGAATCAAGGGATATGGTTCTACACTTCTTGCAGAATGCATCATCTGACAATGAGAGACATTGCAGAAGATTTTGGGGGGATAATGGGAAAAGTGGTCATGGCTCAAAAATTCCTAAGGTAATTCTCAAGGAGCATCGTTATGTAAAATATTAAAGGTTTTATCTGCAACAATGTTTTTTTTACTGTGCACTCCCTCCATAGAAATAGATACCATTCTTCCTTGTGTTTATGATTCACACTTTTCCTTGCAGGTAAAAAAGTAATTCCTAGGAAACGGGTAGCTGGATGACAATACATTTTGAAGTCCTATTTAAAAGAAAGATGATTCATACTATCCAGAAGGACAATTGTGCTGATTGACTATCTTGCCTCCTCCTCCACATAAGTAAAATTTCAAATGACTATGGTGATAAAACCACCGCCACTTATAAGGAAATTGTTGCAGTGATTAAGTAGTTCAGCAATATGCCTTCCAGATGGCTTCTTAAATATTGTAAGGTGATATTTTTTATCACAATTTTGTTTTTATCCACATTGTTACTTTCACAAAGTCAACTACTTCTTCGATCCTTCAGGACTTAGGTTTTCAATAAAACAACACTTTCCTAAAACAAATCTTTCCTAAATGGGGAAAAAAGGATGTAGTATTTATTTAGCTTATACTCTATTTCTAGAAGTATGCTCTTTATCTTTCTGTTACGTGAAACATAGATAATAGTTAGGGGGTGTGTTTCATTAAAGAGAATCAGTTTTAAAAAATGTGAATCTTTAAGAGCTAGGACTCAAGAGTAGACCGATCTGCATTTAAATTCGGGCTTCTCTTTGTAGCTAGATTTTGGGCTTTCTAATCTAAATTTTCCTGACAATAAAGTTGATTTAATAATATTTCTTACTCCATTGAGTTGTTTAGAGCATTCAGAGAGGTGATGCATATAAAAACACTTAGCTTAATACCTGACATATAATAAATGCATAATAAATATTTTTTTTTTGAGGGATTTGCCATAGATTTCCTTCAAATGCTGTGCTCTATTTATATGAATCAATTTACACAGAACTTTCTAGGAATTTTTATGTTAGATGAGGGCAAGCAATATATATGGATGAATTATATTTTTTTCTTAACTGTAACCCAATGCAAGTAGAATGAGGAAGAGGGTACTACTTCCAGGAAGATGACTTTTGGAAACGTGTTGCTGCTTTTGGTCCTCACATACTGGATAAGGATCTCTGATTGTACCTAACACAACATAAAGAATAGTTTTGGTTAGAATTGCCCTTATAAATTGTGTAGAGTGATAACCAGTTTCATAAATGACAGCAACACTCATTTCCACCTAGACATTTAGAGTGAGAACATTGATAATATTTGGATATATGTTCTTAAGCAGTAGCTATTTTTATTCAACAAAATGATTTGGAATGATGTCTAATAAATAGGTAGCTGACCAGGGATTAATGATAAGTTAGTTTCCCAGTAGGAGAAGGAAATTTGTTTCCAAGGTTGTTACCCATAAGATTCAGTTTGTTCACTCATTCATTCAACAAACATTTGTTGAGAGTCTGTTATATTTATTCTATTTTGTTTACTTATTAATTAGCCAAGGATTTGGCATATACTGGGTGTTTAACGAAGGTAGTTTGGGTGATGGATTGAGGAATGAGCAGTAAGTGAAACATGCATGGTCTATAGCTTCTAGGAGTTATACACCAGTGAGTCAGATAATAGGTTTTGAGGATAGATAAAAGGTCTTTTGAGAAAGTCTTTATGCCTTTTGCCGTTGCTTTAAACTTCAGTATGTAGCAGGATGACCTATGCAGTAAAGCAGATATGCAGATTCTAGAGTCTGATACACAGAGATCTCTTCAATAGGCCTGAGAAAGCCCTGAAATCTACATTATAGGAAGCATTCCAGGTGATTCTTATGCACATACCAGGCTTTGAGACATAATATCTTAGCCTTTGTGTCAGAGCCAGAGGAAAGTATAAAACTATTGTCAAGTTACCTTTGCATTTCATTTTCATTGCTGCGAACAACACAACAACAACAACAACAAAAAATAACAAACATACAACAACAAAGAAAAGCAAACAGAGCATCCTTATAGTGCCCCAGGGAAGGCAGAGAAGGAAGAAATAACAAAAGCAATTTGGTTGGCAGAGTGGATGACCCCCAGAGTCCAGGAGAATATGGTGTCATTTTATACAGTGTAAGCATACCAATACCAGTTTGTATATGTAAAAGCTAAAGCACCCCACTCATCAGAAAAATGATAAACCCCTTAAATCTAGTTTATTTAGGACCCCCTTGTGTTCCTGAATATCTTGGAGGAGAAACTGAATCTTGCTCTTTTTAAAATTTGATATGAAGACTTTGGCAGAGGTTTTGTAGCAACTGAGGAAGCTGGCCCATAGAGTCAGCCATGAGTGCTAGAGCATTCACCCTGCAGTAGCAAATCTTTTGGAGAATAGGCTCTTACATCTCCAATGTTATGCTGGGTAAAAACAAGAGAGCTTTAGCTGGAGAGGCCAATGCTGCTGGGTACAACTGTCTGTGCAGCTCAGAAATGTGATGGTAGAGAAATCTCTCAGTGGAACACACAAGCTTATTCCAGGTGGTGGCAGTTACATCGCTACAGCAAGCATGCATCAAAAGAGACTGCTCCTGAGTCAGCTATAAAGGGGGCAAGGAGCACAATGGCAGAGATTGGATTTTTGTTCATTTCCTACTGTGTATATTGGAAAGGGACCAGCAAGAAAAGATATTCTCTCAGTATAAGACTTTGTTGTAAGACCCTTATTCTCTATCAGGCATCAGCCCTGGGTATTAGAGTCTCTCCCATAAGCTTTTTCTGTTCAAATTCACAGCCACTTCCTAGGGGGCCATGCCAGACCTGGACTGCTGGAGTGGAACTGATTTTAGAAACTACCATGCCATGGACCCAGATTGTCTTCCCTGTCCCTTTCCACATTGACTTTCTAAAGGCTGAGGTGGCTTTGCTATTCTTTAAGTTGTTTACTTTTGTTTTTATTAAGGTAAAATTCACAGAACATAAATCTCACCATTTTAACCAATTTAAAAGTGTGCAATATAGAGACATTTCGTACACTCACAATGTTGTGCAACGATGACTGCTATCTAGTTCTAGTACATTTTTCTCTCTTCAAAAGGAAACCCTAAACCATTAAGTAGTCAGTCCATTTTTTCCCCCTCACCCTAGTACCTGGAAACCACTAATCTGTTTTCTATCTTTATTATGGATTTATACCTTCTGGATATTTCATGTAAATGGAATAAAATAACACATGGCCTTTTGTGTCGGGTTTCTTTACTTAGTATAGTGTTTTCAAAGTTCATGTTTAGCCTAATCAATATCTCATTTTGTTTTATAATTGAATAATATGCTTTTGTATGTATATACTACATATAAAATGTATGTATGTTTATGCATGTATGTATGAATGTATGTGTTTATTATCCATTCACTAGCTGATGGACATTCCACCTTTTGGTGATTATAAATAGTTCTGCTATGAATATTTGTGTACACATTTTTGCCCAAATGCTTGTTTTCAGTTCTTTGGGTATATGCCTAGCAGTAGAATTGCTGGATCATATGGTAATTCTGTGTTTAGTTTTTTTTGAGAACTCTAAACTGTATTCTTCAGGGACTGTACCATTTTGCATTCCCACAGCACTAAAGGAGAGTTTCAAAAATTCCATATCCTCACTACTAATTGTTATTTTTCTGTAAAAAATTATAGCTATCCTCGTGGTCTAAAGCAGTATCTCATTGAAGTTTTTTTAATTTAGAAAATTTTAACATTTAATACCGAATATAGTATAAAACTTACACCTGAAGATAAGAGACATATTGGAAAGCAATTACTCACTTTTATGACTTTTACTCAAACATTATAAAATTAGGCAAAATGAACTGTTTGATCATACTGATTATTCACAATGCTTTAATTGGATTTAATAAGAATGACTTAAATTTGCTAGTGATTTTAAAAAATGTAAATTGAAATAGATAACTGAAATCTTCTTTCAAAAAGAAGAAAAAGGGGGGTCCCCCTTTGATGCTGGCTTCGATTTGTGGGGTGTCAGAATCTGTAACATGATTGCAGCAAGGACAACTAAGATTTTGTCTTTTAGGAGAAAGAAAGGTAGAAAAAAAGGTTGTGAAATTTAGGGTTTGACATGATCATTGAAATTGTGCAGTCCAATTCCTAATTTCACACACCAACAGCCGGATGGGTGAATTGACCTTGCCACTGTCACCCAGCTGGTCACTGGCAGACTGAGGCCTGACAACGGAGCTCTTGGGTTCTTTCTGATCCTTCCTCCCTCCCATATATTTCAGTAATTTCAGGGATTGGGAACTTAAGGAATTTTTCTTTTTCTATTTCTAAATTCTTCTGCCTTCCATAAAAGTGGTGTTCTCTATGGATATAATTGAACATTATAGGTATTTGGCTGCTTGCAAGTCTGTGATTTTTGTATTTTTTTGCAGCATTCTCAAATAATAGCATAATACAATTTTTCTACTAATGTATCAACCCATGTAAAATATGCACCTTCCATGGCCATATATGGCCATATCTACATAAAAGATTAATGACTATTTAGGAGTATAGAAATATAAAACTGTTTATACTTAATATTTTATATTTATACACATATTTATTGATTATGCTATTATAGTTGTCCCAAGTTTTCCCTCTTTTGTCCCCTTTCACCCAGCACCACCCATTCTCTCAGGCCATCCCCACACCACTGTTCATGTCAATAGGTCATGTGTATAAATTCTTTGGCTACTCCATTTCCTATGCTGTACTTTACATCACCAATGACCACTCTGTACTACTTATTTGTACTTCTTAATCCCCTCACCTTTTCACCTGTTTCCTCCACAGCCTTTCCCCATCTAATATCCATCAAAATGCTCTCTGTATCTGTGATTCTGTCTCTGCTCTCCTTGTTTGTTCTGTGTGTTTTTAGATTCAATTGTTGATAGATATGTATTTATTGTCATTTTATTGTTCATGGTTTTGATCTTTTTAAAATAGGTCTCTTTAACATTTCATATAATAAAGATTTAGTGATGATGGACTCCTTTAGGTTTCTCTTGTCAGGGATCTCTTATCCTCCCATTGATTCTAAATGATATGTTTGCTGAGTCCTACTCAGTCTTGGCTGTAGGTCCCTGTTTTTAATGACTTTGAATATTTCTTGCCAATTCCTTCTAGCCTGCAAAGTTTCTTTTGAGAAATTATCTGACAGTCTATGGGAACTTCCCTGTATAACTAATTGCTTTTTCCTTGCTATTTTTAAGATTCTCTCTTATCTTTCACCTTTTGCATTTTAACTTTGATGTGTCTTGGAGTGGGCCTCTTTGCATCCATCTTGTTTGGGACTGTCTGTGCTTCCTGGACCAGCATGTGTATTTCCTTCACCCAATTAGGGAATTTCCTTACATTTTTCTTGGCAAATAAATTTCCAATTTCTTGCTCTTTTTTCTTGTCCTCTGCCACCTCTATGATGTGAATGCTGGAATGCTTGGAGTTGTCCTAAAGGCTGTAACACTATTGTCACATTTTAATTTTTTTTTTCTTTTTCTTGTCCCGATGGGTTGCTTTGTGCTTCCTTATGTTCCAAATCATTGGTTTAATTCTTGATTTCATCCACTCTACTCTTGTTTCCCTGTAAGTCGTTCTTTATTTTAATTAGTGTATGCTTTGTTTCTGACTGGATCTTTTTTTTTATGCTGTTAAGGTCCTCACTAAATTCCTTGAGCATTCTTATAACAAGTTTTTAAACTGCATCTGATACATTGCTTATTTTCATTTGGTGTAGTTATTTTTCTGGAGTTTTGTTCTGTTCTCTCATTTGGGTCATGTTTGTTCATCTCCTCATTTTGGCAGCCTCCCTGTATTTGTTTCTATGTATTAGGTAGAGCTGCCATGACTCCCTGTCTTAGAAGCATGGCTTAGTGTAGTAGGTGTCCTGTAGGGTCCAGGGGCACAGCCTCCCCTATCACCCCAAGCTGGGTACTTGAGGTGTCCCCTCTGTGTGGGCTGAGCATACCCTCCTCTTGTAGTTGAGCCTTGATTGCTGTTGGAAGATCACTGGGAGGGATTTACCCAGTCCCAGTCAGCTGCAAGGATTGGCTATGACGACTGACCATGAACCTCCACTCTCCATGGAGGATCAGCTGTGCAGGGGCAGGGTGGGTGGTACTCTGATGTGGTCTGTAGCTGTCTATTGTGTGAGCAGGCTCTGGGGTTTCCTGAGTGGTATAGGTCAATGTCAGGCTCCACCTGTATTCTGCCTGAGACCACCCTGTGTGAACAATAAAGCAATCTGAGATGGCTGCTATTTGTACGGGGCTTGGAGATTTGCAGGCAAAGCCACTCTGAATCTAGGCTGGCTGCTGCTGGTGCCAGGTCTGGAGCCACTTAGCAAAAGATATGGGGCCTGGGAGCTTACTGAGGCTGGCTGTTGCTTGTTTGAGAGAATTTAAGAAGCTGTGAAGTGTGAGCCAAGATCAGCCATTCATATGGAAAAGTCACAGTTAACAGTTTGGGTGGGCCTGTAAGTTGTGTTCACAGCAATCTCAGGGGATCTCCAGGGTGGGACAAATAGTGTTAGCCAGGTTGACGGAGTCTCAGATATGGCACCCATCTGCTAGTTCTATGGCTGTTTGTGGGGAGGGCTCAGAAAAAAGACAGTGGCTTCTGTCCACCTTTCTGTCTGGGAGAAAGCTATCCCTAAGTTCTCCCGTGATGCCAGGTACTTCATTTGCCAGGTACTCCCTTATGCCACTGGTGCCTTTTAAGTTGCTACACCAGTGCTGGAGCTCAGAAAGAGTGAATCAGCATAAATCCATATGTGGGTTATTTAAAGGGAACTGCTTGGAACTCCAGACGCTTCTTCCACTAACTTAATCCCCACTGGTTTTGAAGCAAGAAGTCATGGGGACTTATCTTCCTGGCATTGGAACTCTGGGCTGGGAGGCCTGGTGTGGGTCTGGGACCCCTCTCTCCCGAGATATCCCTCCCAGATTTTTATCCACCACATGTTGATGTGGGACCAGCCTGTTCCTATGTCTCTGCTCCTCCTACCATGTGGGATGGATGTGATTGTCAGGTTAATTCCGTAGTTGTCCGAGTTTCATTCAACTTGATTTCTGTCACTTCTGAGTGATGGTTGTTCTATATTTTAGTTGTAATTTTGATGTGGTTTTGAGAGGAGGTGAGCTGTGTTTACCTATGGCACCATCTATATACTTGATGTGTTTGGTTTCATGATTCATGTAATATCACCTATTGTAGGTTTTTGGATATAATACACAGATGTGGCGACAAGCTAATGTTTGAAAGTAAGTCAAATCTCATACATAAGGAAAATCAAACCACAAGTGCCCAATATTTTTAAATGAGAGAGTGAGCTATGGCTTTTATCACCCTTTTCTTATATATTTCTTATAAAGTGTTTTCAGGAAGATGATTTATAAGTAAGTAGACCCTTGCTTAAGAAATTTATTTTTAAAAACTGATGACCTATCTCAATGAAGTTTTGATTTCTACTATCTAATGACTAATGACATTGAGCAGGTTTTTCATGTACTTTTTGGCTGTTTGTGTATCTTTTTTTGAAAAATGTTCAAGTCCTTTGCCCATTTTTAATTGGGTTGTTTGCCATTTATTTTGTTTTTTTTTTTTGTTTGTTTTTGTTTTTGGATATATATGTATATCTCCAATATATTTTATGTTCTCTGGCCACTGGAATCTTATCAGCTGTATTATTTGCAAATATTTCTACCATTCTGTGGATCTTTTTACTCTCTTGAGAGTGTCCTTTGATGAACAAAATTTTAATTTAATGAAGTGTAATTTATTTTTTCTTTTGTTCTGTGTGCTTTTTGTGTCATATCTAAGAACCATTGCTAAATCCAAGGTACTGGAGATTTACCCTTATGTTTTTCTAAGGGTTTTATAGTTTTGACTCTTATGTTTAGGTTTTTGATCCATTCTGAGTGAATTTTTGTGTGTGGTCTATGGTAAGACCCTAACTTTATTCTTTTACATGTGGACATCTAGTTGTACCAGCACCATTTATTGAAGACATTATCCTTTCCCTCTTCAATGGCCTTGGCTCCCTGTGGAAAGTCATTTGATTATAGATGTACAGGTTTATTTTCTGCATTCTCAATTATATCTCATTGATCATATATCTATCCTTATACCAGTATGTAGCTGCTTTAATTACTGTAGTTTTGTCTTAAGTTTTGAAATTAGGAAGTCAGAGTCTTTAAACTTTGTTATTCTTTTTTAAGCGTTTTTTTTTTTTACTATTTGGGCTCTTTTACATGCACACACACACACACACACACACACACACATACACTGTAGCTGCAGCTGGCATTCCCTTTGCTAAAGAAGAGAAAAAAATACAAATTTAATCTTTGGCTTGGGATCCTTTCATGAAGGTGGTTCCATTATGTATTCTATATATTTTGCACAACTAGAAGTAAGGTATAAAATAATTATTTGATATTTAACCTAATTGAAAGGGAGTTCAGTTCAAATCAGATTTTCCCCCTTTATTTCATTAAGACATCATATAAAAGGACAATTATAATTCAATGTGATAACTGTCACAACAGTATTAGCAAGAACCTGTGGAATCACAGAGAAGGGATTTGGCACTTAGGGAAAATAAAGATGGCTTGTCAAAGATGTCTCATTTGAGTCAAATCCAAAAGGATGCCAGAAATTTGCCAAGCAAGGAATGTATTAATGTGGAACATTATGTGCAAAGGCACCAAAATGTGGAATGATGTGACTTATAAGAAGGATATAATGGAAAGTTTTATTTGGCTAGAGAGTAGGAGGTAAGGAAAAATGGATGACACTAATGGAAAAGTAGGTTGTCATCAAACTGTAGAAGTCTTGTGTTCTTTGATAAATGATTTGATGATTAATCTACAGGAAAGTGATAGCCAATAGAAGTCTCAAAGCAGAGAAGCAAGGTGATTTTGGAGGTGGTGTGGGTGATGGACTTAATCAGAATGCTAGAGGTGACAGAAGAGAACAACTTGAACTAAAATATTGATAATGGGATGGACTTGGGGATTAGAGCTGAGAAACAATGTTTACATAGAACTACTGGTGACTAATTGGCTTTGGATGAAGGTAAAATAGACAGGTTGGCATTGAGGAATTTGATAATGTTGTTGGCTAGTATGTTGCTATGGTCTGAATCTTTCCCCCTGATCCCCTGCTGCTCCACCACTTCAACATATTGGAATCCTAATGCTTAATGTGATGGGGTTAGGAGGTGAAGTACTTAGCAAAGTGATTAGGTCATGAGGGTGGAGCCCTTATGAATGAGATTAATGTTTTTATGAAAGATATTCCATAGTTCTCTCTAACCCCTTCTGCTATATAGGTATAAAACAGAAAATCTACAGCCCATAAGAGGGTCCTTAACCATGCTGGTCCTCTGACCTCAGACTTCCAGTCTCTAGAATTGTGAGAAACAAACTTTTATTGTTTACAAGCTATCTAGTCTGTGGCATTTTACTCTATCAGCCCAAATGGATTAAGACATATGAATAACTAAAATACCAAATGTTAGTGGCTTCTTGAAAGATGAAGGTTTGAGTATGAATGTTTTTTTTTTTATGAAGATAATTGAACTTGAAATCCAGAGCATGGAATCAAAGTAATTACCATTATTAACTGATCTAATTCCAGATGGATGAATGTTTGCTGTCAGGACCCAATTATTCTTATCATTCATAATCTCAAATAATTATGTATGTGGATATGGAACAGGGGAGGTGAAATAGATTGGGGAGCCAAGGCCAAAACTTTACTATTGAGATAAACTAGTATCTTTTGTTATAGAATAAAATACATATCATTAATAAAAATGATCTTATATAGTGTTTCTTTTATTACTCAATTTTTATACCTTAGTTATTCCTATAATTCTTCCCTTTTTCGTATCTCTGCAAAGATTATTAGTGGAATGCCTGATCATTGCTTAGTGATACCTGATATCATTGACATTTTACTAGTTTTATAAGGTAACCCTTATTAGGGAACTCATTAAGTAAAATTGAGTTGAAATTGATAAATATTTGCTCAAAAGTTAAAGAGTGAAAGTATCTTAGTGATTTGTGGTATGTGGTCATCTAAAAAGGCTTATTTTGAGTCATCCAAAAAGTTCTGGTTACCTTTGTTCAGATTTGGAGGTATTTATATGCATGATTGCAGTCACTTAGCTAAATTCCCATTGCATAATTTTCTATTGCTGCTGAGGATTAGGTTATAGACATCTTTGGGACCATTATTGTGCCTATTATATTGACTAGAATAGTTTTCAATGTAAATTTGGAATAGAAATTATGCAAATGTAAATAGACATTTGTGTGCACTATTGCTCAAATTTATATTCTGTTTAATATAATTGGTTAACTGATATAAAAAATCATATATAATATGATTTATCATATATTGTGTGTGGGGGCGCTCCACCTGCAGGGCTCCCCTGGCTGCCATGGATCAGAATAAGTCTACCAAGACATGATCTGCTTAGGGAAGAAAGGTGGCCGATCTCTCAAAGGAGAAGGGCCAGGAGCCTGTTCCTCAGTGGGATTTTATTGGGTTTAATTTGCATAGAGTATAGGGCATATACATAAAGCTCATCAATCATTGTTGGGCAGTAATGATTCAACAACAGATAATATTTCAAGGAATTCTGAGGGCTTATTTTGAGTCAGGGTCAGATAACTAAAGGGCCATAAAAGTTTGGGGAAACAAACTCATTTCATGTTTGGACCTTTATCATTTAAATTGAGGGTATTAGCAAAATAGGTTTCATAGGATTTTATGTATTCTTTCTTAGGCCTGGTTGCCCCAGGAAACCTGCCCTTTCCAGTACAGGGCCACACCCACCTCCAGCATTGTTTCTGGTTTAAGTCAGGCAGGGGGAAAGTAAGGCAGCCAAGAGTTTAGGAGACTTATCACAGACAGAATGAGGACCTCAAAGCTAAGGGGACAGGGTCCATCACCCCCTTTTTCTATAGCCCCCAAGTCCTTCCCTGAAGGCCCCTTTTGGACCATGCTGGTCTTAGGCTGTCCTCTCTTGAAGAACCTTATCCATTCATTTGCTAACCAGTCATCTGCCGGGCCCAAGCAGGGTGAAGTAAGGGGGCAGAGGCGGCACCCCCTGCAGGGAGATAAGCTTTCGTCTCCTTAGTGGCTTATGGTCCCCAAGGTCTCTCACTCAGTCTTAGCCATGGGGGTTTACAGCTTCTGAAACCAGGCAGGGTGGTTCCCAACAAAATATCATATTATATATCATATGCTATATGATTTTTTTATATTAGTAATCATATTCTGATATTTAAAGTATGAAAATATTGGGAAAAACATCAGATTAACTATCAGTTTTATGTAAATAATAAGGGAAAAATATCTAAATAGCACAGATAGGAAAATGGTGGGTATAGAATGAAACGCTTCATTTTGGCACTAACTGGCTATGTGACTCGGGCCCCAAGTTAATTACTTAGAAAACTAAAAGGGAATGGGTAGGTGAATTTTAAGATTCTTTTTAGCCTAAAATGCAATGAAGGCAAAACCAACAAGCAACAGACTGTTACAGTTTTCTTTTTGACTGAGAAGTCTATAAAGTTAAGTCCTTTAGACTGGTTCAAGTGTTGTGAAAGCAAACATGGACATTTGATTATTAAGTCCAGATGGCCTATTGGTAGCATCACAGGGCATTTTGCCTAGAAGAAACTTCCCCTCAAAATATTGCAAAGAATGAGAATTAAAACAGCATGTTGCAAAAAGTGAAAAAAAAAGACAGAAAACTGTACTATGAACAACAATTAAAAAAAATAAAAAAAAAATGAAAAAAAACCCCCAACAAAACAGCATGTTGCAATGAAACATTTGTTTAGGTGGTTTTTGTGTGTGTGAAATTGTGATTTATCAATTTTCTCTATCATTCGACTCTATTTTTATCCTTTCTTATGGATCAGTATGCGTTCATGCATGTGACTGCTCTGTCAAATATATTTTATTCTAATTGGGCTTGTGTTTTGGTATTTTTTTCCCCAGGAGTACATGAGATAGGTTGAACAGTGTTTCTTCCCCCCCTCTCTCTTCTTTCCTTTCCTCTTCCATCCCTCTCCTTCCTTCCCTCCCTCCTCCTTCCTCCCTCTCTCTCCCTCTCTTCTTTCTTTCTTTCTTCTTTTTTCTTTCTTTCTTTCTTTCTTCTTTCTTCTTTCTTTCTTTCTTTCTTTCTTTCTTCTTGAAATTTGGCAGATCTTCACATGTGCCAAATTTTCTTATATCTTACCTCATAGCTGCTTCTTTTTTCCTTAGCCCCCTGTCAATTTCTTGACAAATTTTTTGGCTTTTAGACTTTTGTGATAGTCTAACATTCAGTTTTCTAACTAACAAGCCCAAATTTTACCAATAAGATCCTCTCTTGACATGACATACTAATGCATAAACATGTTGATAATCAGTGAAGTTGGTAACAGAAGCACTTGTAATAGCTACTTCTGGAGTACAAGCTTAAGGTGTATTAAGCAAGCTGACCTCTGAAGTGCAATTCCTGATTAGATCATCTTGTTGTACCTGGCTTGTAACTCAACCTAATAATGTGATATCACACCATCTATTCTGATGTCCTTTAAGGAAAATCACAGATAGCCACTTAGTGTATCTTGTGTATTAGTTTCCTATTGCTGTTGTAACAAATTACCACAAACTTAGTGGCTTAGACAATACAAATTTATTATCTTATAGTTCTGGAGGTCAGAAGTCTAACATTTTTTTTTGCCAAGATAAAGTCAAGTGTTGTCAGGGCTTGCTCTTTCTAGAGGCTGTAGAGGAGAATCTGTTTCCTTGCCTTTTCCAGTGTTCTGAGGCCACCCTCATTTTTTGGCTTATGGCTCCATTCCTCCACCTTCAAAGCTGCCAATGAATGGTTGAGTCTTTGTCATGCTGCATTATTCTGGTCTGAGCTTTTGTCATCACATTCCTTCTCTGACCAGTCTGCTTCACTCTTTCCTGGTAAGGGCCCTTTTAATTATTGGGCCCCACCTTGACAATCTAGGATAGCCTTCCCATCTCAAGTTTCTTAATGACATCTGTGAGGTTCCTTTCCCAAGTTCTGGGGATTAGCATATGGACATCTTTGGGGAGTCATTATTCTGCCTATCACACCCTACTGATATTCTAAGTAATTTCCTTAAAGATAACTTCAATTTAACTTCAATGTGGAATTCTATAGCGAGAATAGAAAACACATGGGCTTTGGACCTCATAGATCATGGTGTAAGTCCTGGCTCCTTACCTAACAAACTGTAAGCCAGGGGAAAGGAAAATGGTATATATGATACATATATACTTTGCAGAGTTGTTGTGAGGATTAAATAGGACAATGGAGAAAAGAAACATAGCCTAGTGCCCAGCACATAGGAGCCCTAAGTAAACAGTACTTGAAGGTAGTTGTCATGATCACTAACAGATTTTTGGAGCTGGAGTGAACCTCAAAGATCATTGTATCCAGTGTTTTTTTTTTTAACCTCTTTTGGCAGCAGAACTACCTTCATCTAGTCCCTAATAAAATTTTAGGCAAAATCTCATGAACAACCTTAGTTTATAAAAAAGGATAAGATCAATAGACAGGTATCTTGGGTGGAAGTTTCCTTCTCTTCCTTGTCCTCCTTGTTTTTCACCTCTTCTTCTTTCTTTTCTTCTTATTTGCAGATGGTCCTTTGCTGTTTCCAGACCCTGGTCTCTATAGTTCAAGGATAACAGCTTAAAAGCCAAGGATGTAATCTGACTTCTCATTTTGCACTGGAAGAAAAGGAAGCACAGAAAGTTCAGTGACTTCTAAGGATGCACACTCCTCAATGGAAGAAGAGGTATCAGAATTTAGTACTTTACTCTTAGTCCAGTGCTTTCTCTGTATCATGATAGGGGTGGGGGACTGGAGAATGATCAGAAAGCTGTTAAAGAACTGAGCAATTTTAGGAAATTACCTAAGGCAAAATATCTTGATGATGGCAAAAATAAGTCTATCTCTTGCCATAGATTTCTCGTTTTGTATGTTGCAACAACAGTACTCAGAAGGGCAGAATTTGGCACTTCATCAGCATCACATAAAGGAATGTTGTTTGTGAGATATACCGGATTAGAAATAGCTTCCCTTCAGCACACAGTGTTAGAAATTTTGTTTGAAGCCTAGGGTTCTCCACAAAGATTTAGAGTTTGAACATAGGGCCTGAGAGTCAGAGCACTGAGGGAAATCTCAGAACACATTGATAGGACAAGGGAAGTGCCAGCAAAGCAAAGTGTGCTGTCTTCTTCTGCCCAGCTAGGCTCAGAGACCAGATGTCTGTGCTTTCAACTTTCCTTTCATCTCTGGGGTTGGAGTGCTCTCGCTGGCAGGTGCTCTGGGCTGTTACAAAAGAGAAAGAATAAACTGCCTTCCAAATTATGCTATAAACACAATTTTCGTTTAGCCCAGCCCTGAAACACAGACTTTCATTCTTAGCAGTGCTTTAAAAATCAACAGTCCAATGAAACAGTGTGAGCCTTGTCCAAAATTCGTGCAGAACTAATGGGTTACTTGTCTTAAAAATCAGTGTCACTTAACTCTGGGATAAGTGATGTTTAGTTACTTAATTATTGCATGAATAAGCATAAAAGTAAACAGTGAATTGTGTTTTCATGGTTGCACTCAATGTGATAACTTGGAGTGATTCTTCAGGTTTACAAACAAAAGTGTGTCTTATATGGACAATAAATTCTGTCCAGAGTAAAGGTTTATTCACAGTGAAAGTGCTTAGCTCAGGTTATCCAAGGGCATAAATATTACAGCAGGAAATAAAATGATGAATTAATATTCTTTCCAGAAGACTGGTTCATTTAGCAAAAAATAAAGACAAAGAAATCATGTATTCAAATATACCCAGTTCATGGTTTAAGTTTACTTTCATTCTGACTGATGGCATTTTTTGTATCACCTACTACTCACAATTGTCAGGAAAAGTGGCTGGTGAGAAATTTGAGGTTAGGGTTTTTTTTAAAAACACTTATCAATTTATTAAAATTGATTTTCTTGAGGCATAGTCTGGTAATGTAATGCAGTCACATAAGCATAGGATTTAGTTTAACTTGCTTTAGAGTTGTAGCTTTAGCACTTACTAGCCTTAGCAACCTAACAACTTTAGGAAAGCTCTCTTATCATGTTCCTTGTCTGTTTTTCAAGAGTCTTAAGTGAAACATTCATGTTAAAGTTTTTTTTAAATGAAATGTTATAGAAGGCTAAATGCAAGATACTTCTATCTACTAAGACTTGAGATGGTGATGTTTCTTTATTCCTTATGTGTGCGATCTGCTTCATGTTTCATGTAGAACTGGCCATTACCTCTTATTGAGAAGGTCTGAATTAGTCTCTCATGGATAACATTTTACTCTTACTCACTTATTCCAATGCTACAGAGTTTCTTCACTTCTCTTAACTTGACATGAAAATTTCTACTCACTTACACTTTGATTCTGACTTTTGTATTTTATCTGCCTGCTTCTAATCTTTTGCTTTTGCCTTTCTTTCTTGAATGATGTCCTCCATTCTAAGAAAGAACAATTCAAGATGTAGAAGGAGGGAGAAAGCCATCCATGTAAAGCTATTAAACAGCTTATTATAGAAATGAAAACAGCAGTAGGAACTGTTTGTAGTAATTCACCTAAGGAAATAATTGGTAGGAAAGTCATAAAAATAGTTATGCTTTTGATGGATCTAAAAGCATAGTTAATTACAAAATGTGCTTGACCTACAATAGAGAGCACTAAACAGGAAAAATGATACCCACTGAGACAGAACCTAAAATGAGGACTCTATACAATGGTTCTGTGCCCATTTCCAATGTGTGGGGATGTTTTTTCCACACCAGAGCAATTCATGGACCCAAGCTGGGTGTCCTACAATTCAACTCAATTATGACACTATTTACCTAGGTGTCACATCCCACAGGTTTAGGGTTCTCCTCAGTCCTACAAGACTCCACAAGACTGCCTCCACCTCAGATGCTACTCACAAGTCCAGCTTGTCACCTATACTACTGATCAATGGCTACAGACTGGATATTCAATGATCACCACCCCCCAGCCTCCCTGGATTCAATTAATTTGCTAGAGCAGCTCACATATCTCAGATGAATATTTTACATACTAGATTATGGGTTTGTTATAAAGTTATAAACCAGGAACAGCCAGATATAAGAGATGCATAGGGCAAGGTGTGGGGAAAGAGTGGGAATCGTCTGTGCTTTGTCTGAGCAGGACACTCTTCCCAAAACTCCATGTGTTCACCAACTCGAAAGCTCTCCAAACTCAGTCTTTTTCTTTTTCTTTTTTTTTTTTTCCAAATGGAAGCATCATTACATAGACATTATTGATTAAAAAATCATCGGCCAGTGGTAACTGAACTCTATCTCCAGCCCCTCTCCCCTCTCTGGAGCACGGGGGTGGGTGGGGGGGTGGGGGGGATGGGACTAAACTTCCAACTCTCTAATCACATGGTTGGTTGCTCTGTTGACCAGCCCCACCCTTAGGTGTTTTCCAAACCTTACTAACATAGCAAAAGACATTCAATCACTCTCATCACAGTAAATTCCAAGGGTTCTAGGAGTTCTGTGCCAGAAACCTGATAAGACCAAATATACATTTCTTATTACAAATCATGATATCATATTATGTTAGAAAAGATACAGATTTACTAAACAGGAGGAAAGAGATAGTCTGTATATGAAATACATAGGTGAAAATCCACTGTAGAGTTGACACATACTGTTGAAAATTATAATTAAGATAAAATGAGAAGATCATAGAACTACCATTTTGAGATTATATTAGAGACTATATGAGCAGACTGAAAAAAGCGATTAATGTTCCTATAATGTAAAATGTAAGATTGACAGCAGTTTGGGTGTCAGAGTTGGGAGCACTTTAATTGTCAAGATATATCCTGAGAGTCTTATTCAGCTAAGCCAGGAACATCTAATGAAGAATATTTGGCTTGTGTTGCTGACCGTTTCATTTCTTAATATGTATGAGAATTGACCTGGTAATGAACTGGTCATAAGAATTGTATGACAAAATGACTTTGGCATTTTAGTGCCAAGATCTCTGGGTTCATAAAATAAACATTAGCTATAGTAGAACTGAATGTTTGAAAACACATTAAATAAAGTAATGCATGTAAAACACAGTATACGTTTTGAATATATACTAAATTACTTCTTAGAGTTTCAATGTATAGCAATGTACATGAGAATGTCAGTGTTCCTAGATTTCTGACTTGTAAAAGGTTAAAATGTTTTGTATTTAACAAAACAAAATACTGAATTTGTTAAAATACAAAATACTTTGCTTAAATTCCAATTTACTTAGTTACTAATAAGACATCTGTTTACACATTAATTAAAAAATTACAGCCCTGGCTGGCATAGCTCAGTGGATTGAGCGCAGGCTGCAAACCAAAGCATCACAGGTTCGATTCCCAGCCAGATCACATGTCTGGGTTGTAGGCCATGCCCCCCAGCAACCACACATTGATTTCTCTCTCTCTCTCTCTCTCTTTCTCCCTCCCTTCCCTCTCTAAAAATAAATAAATAAATAAATCTTTAAAAAAATTACATGTCTCTTTCATCAATTTTATTTTCTTGAACATTATATAATTTTTTGTTGTGTCTGTATTTTTTAGTTATAAAACTTTTATGTAAAATATTCTCAAATCTTTATGAAAATATTTGCAAACATTTTGGAAATTTGCCATTTTCTTGAAAATATTGGTTATCTGGCATGTTCTGGTGTACAGTGGTTTTGATTTTTATGTATACAAGTTTCTTTCTTTATTTCTACCTTGATGCCAATGCTTGGGATGGCTTGCCTCCTCCTCACTTTTTGGGTTAATACTCACATACTGAAGTGTAATGATTGTGAGTGTTATATAAAGCAGAATCTCTCAACTATCTCTTTGTTGTTAACATCATTGTCTAGGAAAGCAAACTTTGGACTAGAAATATAAAGTGTATATTAGAGAGAGCAAATAAATTTTTAGGGAGAGTAAAGAAACTAGGTAAGTGACCTCAGGTTTTTTGTGTCTTCAGTTAGGCCCCAGTATTTTGAGACAACCAGCAAAATAAAAACTGGAAACCCCCTAGTTTTAGTTTTCCTTGAATAGTTGTCAAAGAAGTAGAGCAAATAGAGCAGCAATGAATAAACATGGTTTTGCTTTTCAACAAGGGCCAGGCAGAGATTTTGCAGATGTTAGCCTGATGACTGGTTCAGACACATTCTAGGATGTGTTATTGAAAGAGTGCTTGTTGTGATCAGTAGAAACCAGTGTGGGTTCACTGAAAATAGCTTATATCTGGGTTATATTAATGCTTTCTTTTGTTAAAAATTAGAGTAGAGAAATGGCATATTTCTTTCAACATTCTTGTATACATGATGGAGAAATGTGAGTTAGATATTTGTTAAATTACATAAATGCATAATTGTTTCACAGACTTACTATAAATGGATTATACAAACTTATTATAAATCGTATACACAAACTTACTATAAATGGATTAATCTGAGCTTAAGGTAAATAGTGACAAAACTCTTCCATTGGTCAAACTGTTCAAATTTTATCAATGAGCTCAGAATAGGCATTTGATACTTATTAAATTTGCCTTAGATAAGTAATAGGAGTATATTGTGTGAAAGAATTAATATAAAAATATAACAAGATCTACTATCATGAAGTTTGGATGAAGCTAAATGTAAATTTTATTTTTTTACTAAATAAATAGCATAACTTGTAGATTGAGGGAATATGAGTAAGAAGCCCATCTAAAAATTGAGGTGTCAATAACTTCAGTGTGAATCGACATATGGCAATGAAGAAAACCAACTCTGTTTGTTGTTGCATTAGGAAGATTATAGTGTCCAGACTGAGGGAAGTATTAGTCATTTATTACTTACTATTTGCCAAATTCCACATGATGTATGGTGGTGACAAGTATTAAACACAAATAAACAGAGACCAATGCACAGTAACAGAATGTGACCCAGACGGGGGAACTAGAAGCCCTGAGAGTTGGGAACACGAGAGTTGTCTTCAAACTTCTGAAGGACTATAATGTAGCATTATATTTGGTGATTAATGCAGCATGAGATCCAGTGGTGTACCTAATGTGATGATAGGTCTCAGCTCAACACAATGAAGAATTCTACAGAGTTCTGAATTGGAGAAGCAAGTATTTAAGAATGGCCTAGACAATTATTCAGGCAGCAATTGCTACAGAGGTTAAATAGTTAGCCCAGCTGACCCTTTTACATTTGAGTTTCCAACTTACTGAACTTTTCAGTTTTTCCAACACACACAGAGAGGCATTCCTTAGGCTTCATCTAATGAGGAGGCAGCCTGCATTTACAGCACATGTGACTGGTCACCTGTGGCAGGGGACTCATATAGAGTGGGTCCCTGGAACCAGCCTATGGTGCTCAGATCTCTGGGTCACAATATAAACTTTATCCTATTGTGGCTGATTCTGCAACTACATTCATTTGAAAATATGACCAACAGAGGCCAACAGTTAGGTTTTGCAAGTGTGGTAAGCATAACAAGCATGGCAAGTTTGGAGGACAGCTCAAAATAACAAGCTTATGTTTTGAAATACTTGGGTTAACTGCAACTTGAACCAATCTTAATTTCTGTTTGCAGCTTTAGCTACCACAGCTTTAGCATTTAAACTATTTAATCATTTCAATGACCTTAGTTTCTTAAACAAAAATACATCAGCTTTGTGACCTTTGACTTAAAAACTAAATCCATAAAGACTGAGAAAGATTATTACTTGTCCATATTAGCCTTCAAAGATCACTGCATTGGGAAGGCTGGGTGAAAACATGGCTCATTTCTCATGGTTATTTCCTGTGCA
Organism: Phyllostomus discolor; assembly: GCF_004126475.2. Taxonomy (NCBI): domain Eukaryota; kingdom Metazoa; phylum Chordata; class Mammalia; order Chiroptera; family Phyllostomidae; genus Phyllostomus; species Phyllostomus discolor. Next base: position 58,493,921 of record NC_040907.2, read on the forward strand.
CTGCACACTGCACACCACTATGGAGCGGGGTGGAAGTGGGGACAGAAAATGATAGCATTGCTGTGAAATCACTGTGAATGGGAGGAATAAGCAAAGTTAGCACTGCATTCTTTTCCTGTTTTTGTTTTGTTTTGTTTTGTTTTTCAGGGAGAAATGGGTAGGAGGCATTATGATTTGGGAGTTAAGGGTTATTTGTGAGGACTGAATGAAACAATGTATATAATGTAGATAACACCAGACTTAGCAAATGCTGGACACACAGTAAACATTCAGTAAATGATGGCTATTATCAGAATTGTGATCATCACTACTAAGCAAATGGTGTGGAGCCATGGCCTCTTAGGATGACTTAGCTGTTTAGGAGGTAAGGGGATCTTGTTCAGAGAGCACAACGTGGCTGGATTAGAGCTCAAGCCTGATCAGTTTTCTAAGCAGTGAGGACAATTCTCCTATCAGGGCTCTCCAGTCCCCATCCTTCTTGTTGTTCCAATCCTTTCAGCCTCGACCTCTTAGGAGGAGCTCATAGACTAGATTGGATTTTGCTGCCACAAATCAAGGAATACCTGGGACTATTAGGAGCTGGAAGAGTAAAGAAGGATTATCTCTGTAGAGTCTTTAGAGAAAGCGTGGCTCTGTCACTTTGAATAAATTTGTTTTAAGTCATCTAGTTTATAATATTTCTTATGGCAGCCCTAGCAAAGTAATACAGGTAGGGAGTATCAAAGGTCCAGAGAAGAAAGGGGCAGATGGAACTTCATAAGTAATGAAAATGAATATTGAATATTGGGGCTGGAGGCATTATTATTATTATTAATTATTATTAACATTATTAGGCCAAAGGTTCTCCTTTTGGATAATGTAAGCTTTAATTTTCAGATAGAATAATAGAACTAATATGACTCTTGCCACTTGAATTTTAGATTCTCCTGCATTAGAAGAGTATTCCAAAGAGACTTGTAATAAGGCTTTATGTACTTCAGAGTAGGACTTTAGCATTACAGGAAATGTATGCTCACAAAATTTATTTAATTGCTGCTTAACCACCAGTATGATGACAAAGCTGAAGTTAACTCAGTTCAAAATTCCTTGCACCAAAATTTGGTGGTGGTTACTTAGAACTCTCCTTCACTTCACAGTGGAAAGGAAAACCTTCAGTTGATTGAATCCTGAATAGGCAACATTTTCAAAGGAGATTCATTTTGAATAATAATCAAGGCAGCTCACTCACTTGTGCATCAGAACTAGATCAGAGCTTGATGTTGATACTTAATTGTCTGATTTTCCTCATATATTTTGGTGATGGCTTATTGGTATGTGAAAAGGTGTGGCTGTTTATGAATGAAGTGGGAGGCACACTCATGAGAGTGCTCACATGTTGTGATTTAAATTATTCATGTTATTAGAATAAAATGAGATTTCCATTTTACTAATACATTGTCAAAAAATAAAGCCTATAAAGTTATTAAGTATGGTACTGTTTAGTATCCAATAGGTAGTTTAAATATATTGATTGAATCTAAAAGTTGTGGTCAAATGTATTATTTGTTTTATTTTCTTTTTATAAATTATACATTTCATAGTATCTATTGGCCTGGCATGCTCTTTCCTTAATGGTGATAAACAAAGAAACACAGTATGGGAGGTGGCACCATGTAATCAATATGTGATACCTCATTTAACACTCAGTACAATATGATGTACAGCTATGATAAAGAACTGAAGAATTTAGAGATTGTTAAGTAAGGGATCCAGATTTAATCCATACTGTACCTCCAGAGTTCCTGATGGTACCCACTCTACCATATCGCCTCCTTCTGGGTCAAAAAAATTAGATGAGTTGTACATAATTGTTTTCTTTTTAAAAAATTAATAGCAACATTTTAATTAATTAAACATTAATAGCAACATTAATTAATTAAAATCCTTACTTAGGGACATTTTATTGATTTTAGAGAGAGGGGAAGGAAGGGAGAAAGTGAAGGAGAGAAACATTGATATGAGAGAGAGATGTTGATTGGTTGCCTCCCATATACGCCCTGGCTGGGAATCAACCTGCTATCCTTCGGTCTACGGGCATTGCTCCAACCAACTGAGCCACAGTGGCCAGGGCACGGATTTTAAATGAAATTAAATTGAATTAAATTATTTACTACTGAGAAGTGATGCTTTGGAATAAGTTGATATGGTTGTTTTTAAAAATATATATTGTATTGATTATGCTATTATAGTTGTCTCATTTTTTTCTCACTTTTATTCCCTTTTGCCCTGCATCCCCCCTCCCAACCTCATTCCCCCACCTTAGTTCATGTTCATGGGTCATACATATAAGTTCTTTGGCTTCTCCATTTCCTTTACTATTCTTAACTTCCCCCTGTCTGTTTTGTATCTGCATTTATGCTTCTTCTTCCCTGTACTTTCCCATTCTCCCCTTCGTCATTGATAACCTTCCATGTGATCTTTATTTCTGTGAATCTGTTCCTGTTCTAGCTGTTTGCTTAGTTCGTTTTTGTTGTTTTAGGTTTGGTTGTTGATAATTGTGAGTTTGTTGTCATTTTACTGTTTGTATTTTTTATCTTCTTCTTTTTCTTAAATCACTTTCTAATAAAGTTATTTTCAAAGATTCTTCTTCTAGGCACAGACCTGCATACCCGTGCACATTCATCCAAAACAAACCTTACAACATTTTTATAGGCTCGTTACCTTATTCAAATAACAGTGACATTAAAATGTGTTTTTATATGCAAAATACTTTTATCTTTATAAAATTCAGGAGAAACATTAAATGTTTCTCCCTTGTTTGGAGTGCCTGCACTGCAGCTAATAACAAGGCATCATTTACTTAGAAAGTCCATGAGCAGTTTTTAAAGCAGACTGTACGGTTTAGAGTTCGTCCTAGTTTTGAGTCTCAGATTAGCCTCATTTACTTGGGGCACTGAACAAATTACCTAAGCTTGCTGAGCCTTAGTTTTTTCATTTATTAAATGAGAATAACACTGAGCATCCTCAGGATTATTGAGAGAATACAATGAGAAAATGTCTATGATAACTTACCACAGCTATGCCCACTCCATAATGAGCTCTCAATAATTGTTGCTATTATGATGATAACTTAGCTGAGTTCCTAGTTAAAATTATCTCTGAGAGTCATGAGAATGAGACTTTCAGAAGCTAATTGGAAGAAAAATTCTAAAATTAATCATTTTAGAAATAACATTTATGGAGATTACACACATAGAAAAAGGAAATAGAGCTCAATCTAAATATATACCTTAGGGAGACTTTCTTTTGGAACAATTGTTCTGGGTCACATTTCATGACTAATGAAGGGAGTATTAGGAAAAAACTTTAGGATCAGGAATTTCAGCAGCATATCTAGTTTGATGTAAACCACTTCATGATCTTAAGAATGAGCATAAAATGAATGCAGGTGACACTTCTATTACTTGAAAAGAAGAAATTTTAAAAAGTATATTTGAATGTACATATGAATACACAGACACTATACTCAAAAGGATACTTGATAGTGCTTTTATTTTCAAGACCTAGAGTGTTAGAAGAAATCATTTAAGTTGGAGGAAATCATCACTTTTCCATGGAGTGGCTTTTTGGATATTGTGGCAGAAACTATTAGATGTCTAGGAGAAGATGTTTCACTTCTAGTAACAAGACAAGGAGCTGCACAGCTACCCTGATTTTCAGCTTCCCTTTCAGCTGAAACTAACCCTGTGGTTAGTTTGGTCATATGACCATGTTGCCTCCAATGGCATATGAGTAGAAATAAGGTGTAATGCTTCCAAACTTGGCCCATAAACCTTCCATGTGTGCTCCTCCATGGGCTTTCCCATGGGACCAAGGAGGGGGGTGCTACATCCAGAGTGATCATGCAAGCCTTATGTTGAAGACGGCAGTGCTTCTGACAGCTAGACCGCCAAACGACTGCATAGAAAAGATCTACCACCTTCCTCACCCTTGCCAGCCTGTCAGGCCTGGACTCAAAGGAGAAAACAAAGAAGAAACAATAACAAAAGTTCCATTATGTTTGAATCATTACATTCTGGATTTATTTGTACTTTGGCCTTCTACAGATTTTTGGTCAAAATGGTATTTTAAGTTCATTCTTTGAAATTCATTATATGCTTCAAATAGGTATCAAAGAGAGAGAAAATATATTTAGAATAAAGAAGACATACCTTGAAACAAAGCAGGCAGAAATGAAAAAAAATAATAGGTGAATATGAGAACCAACTAGGAATCTTGGAAATAAAAAAGTGTAATTTTTGAAATGAAAATTCAACAAAAAAGATAAAGTCTATACTGGTCTTAGCTGACAAGAGAATAAATGGTTTGGCACACAGCTCATTAGTATGAGGGATTCGACTAGAATGCATCACAGAGAAATAGTGAGTTCAAAACATATAAAAATCAGTTTAAGAGAAATGAAAGATTGGCTTCAGCATACATCTAATGGAAATTTCAGAGGAAGATTATGAGGTAGACAGTGGAGAAGCATTAATTAGAGAAAGAAATGATGGCAGAGAATTATTGAGATTTGAAGAAATGCATGAATCTTTATAACGAAAGTGCACTCTGAATACTAAGTAGGATTAATAGGAACAAATCCATACTTGGAGACATTGTGATGAAACCACAGAACATCAGCTACACAGAGGAAACCTTAAGAATTATCAAAGACTGCAAAGCTGATGTACAAAGAAACAACAATTCGATCACTAGCTGATTTCTCATCAGTCACAACAAATTGCCGGATGACAATAGATTATCTCTAAAAAACTGAGAGAAGAGTAACTGTCAACCTATATTTCATGTTGGTTTAGCTCTAACTCTGGGAGAAGACAACATAAGAAAGGTTATTGCCCACAGGCACTCATGGGAGAAACTGTTTATGCTTTCATAGTAGGAAAGTGAACCCAGAGAAAGGGTGTTGGATATCAGAATTGAAAGTGAAAACAGAATTTTCTAAAAGTGTGAATAAATTCAACCATTGACTGTGAAGAAGAATGTGAAAGGCTCTAAATAATAGTAATAATATTATGAAAGAAGAGTCAAGTGCGTAGTGATATCATATTAAGTTCTTGATTAAGTGCCAGCCAGAGATAATAATTTTTGAATGAAAGTTTATAATGAAGTATTAGATTGATTAAAGTAACTTTAGCTGTGGAAACTGAGTGGTTCAAGGCAATTTGCTTCTTGATAACGTATATCCGCCTTTAGTGGCGGAGACAGCTGGTGCTGCTGTCTCTGTTTAATATATTCATTCAGTGAACCAGGGTGATAAATGCTCTATTTTCAACATATGGCTATCAAAGCCACCCAGGGTGTTGCCATACTGCTGGCAAGGGTGGGAGGTGTGGGGAGGGTTGAGATTTTAATGAACCAAGTTTAGGAGTGGCATTCCTTACTTTTACCCACATTCCATTGACTTGGTTATAGCTCAGTTCAATGGTTATGGTCAGTTCAGTGACCATACCCATTAACTTCAGGGAAAGCTGGAAAATATAGGTTAGCTGTGTTCCCGAGGGAGAAGGAGGTTAGGTTTTATGAACAGTTAGCCAGTCTGTCACAAGTATAGCTTTTAACAATTAAGTCTATCACCCACAATAAAGTTATAATTTATAACTTTTAAATCTGCAGAAAGAATAAAGAGACCACAGAAATCTTTATCCATCCAGTGGAAGGCAGAAAAGGAGTAGTAAGGAAAGAGGGCGGAAAAAAGAAAATACAAGATAAGATAGTAGAAATCACTCCAAATATGTTGGTAATCACAACAAATGTAAATACAATATACTTTTAAAAACATCTATTAAAAGTTTATGGGATTGGATTAAAACAATCCATCATTATACGATACTTATAAGGCAAATATCTAAAACAATTATAAAGGACACATGGACAATAACAAGGAGGGGGTGGAAACAGGGGAGGGAGGTGGGGAGGGCTGGGGTGTTGAGCTGGGGTAAGGGGAAAAGGCAGAAAACTGTACTTGAACAACAATAAAAAATAAATTAAAAATATTAAATGAAAGAAAACTCCAATACATAAAGTTTGAAAATTAAAGGCATGAAAAAAGATGTACTGGCTAATACTAACAAAATGAAAGCTCAGGAAATAATATTAATATTACACAAAAGCAAACCTGAGGCAATTATTTATAGGGTTAGAGAAAAATCTGTTAAATTCATGTTCACCAAGTCATCTTCTCATTTTTTTCTTTGATGGAAATTATCTCTGAAAATTGAATTCTGTTCTAAAAAGAATGGGAATCCCCCCCTGGAAATACATTTTTCTTCAACTGAAAAATGTTTTACAATTTTAATGTTCTTACATTTTTGGTCAATAAATGCTATTTCCTATAAAGATGAAGAACTCTAAACAGAAGCCAAGAACCCTTCAAATGCAGATTCATTGTCTAACCTTCTCACATGTTTCATTCATCTTCTGGCTCTGGTTGGAATGAAGTGGCCCCAATTTGTAAAAATTAAATATCACCAAGAAAAAACACTGGAATTTGGTCATCAACATAAAACTGAAAACTAAGTACAACCCAAAGACACTGAGGCAGGGATAGGTCATGTTTGCATTTAGAGTCAGTTGAAAAGCCCTGGATGAAAACTATTTTCCTATTTCTTCTCTGGGAGTTGGTTGCTCATCTGCAGGCAACATCAGACTACCTTTTAATATGCATATTATTTATTTTACTGGGTAGTTCATTTACCAACTTACATTGAAGAGCCAACCACTCTTAAGAACTGGACATACAAAGACTATGAGGTCTGGCTCTTTCTCCCTAGGCCTGAGCAGACCACTGTGGGAGAAAGGTAAGTAAACACTGCAGAGCAGTGTGGGAGATGCCATTGGGAACATCCCAATGCCATGCGCTGTAGGCAAAGGGGCAAGAGTTTCTACATGCAAGAGCCAAACAAGCTGTCGAATGACTTTACCAGATTAGCTTTATTCTTATTTTGCTGCTGATTTTCAAATTGATAACTAACAAAGAAAACAAAGTGGGCCATGCACAAAGGAAGGTGCTCACAGAAATTTTGACTAGCTATATAGTATCAGAATATAAGGTCAGTTTAAACATCCTTTGAAAAGAACACCTCTATCAGTAAACTTTCTGAAGACTACAGCTACAAATGGCAAACAGGCACAATGGAAACAAATGGACTAGTACATGCCAGCCTCTCTTTACTTGCTTAGCTTAGTCATTCTTTCTATGTTTTGAGGTCTCAAAGAGCCATGTGAGTCAATAAACCACATGTAACCAGAAGGTTCTGGTTGAAGGCTTGTTTTTTGTCTTTCACATAGTAAAACAAAAGATTGAAAGACAGGATCTTAATGATGGGGGAGGGGAGAGAGGGGATGGGGGCGAGGAGAGAGAGAGAGGGAATTCATTCTATTTAGATACTAAAATGCACATTGTCGTTCAACTTTTACCTACTTTCAGAGATGCTTTGTTAACATGAAATGTACTTATTTTGCTGATGACCATTCCAGTTATTTATCATTGTGCAATAAACCACACCAAAACCTAGTGGTTTAAAACAATGCTATGCATTTTGCTTACAAATATGCAGTTTGGGCAGGGCTTGGTAGGGATGATTGTTCTCTTTTCCACATGGTGTCAGCTGAGGCAGTTTGACTGTGGTTGGTGGATCCACTCCCAAGACGGTTTGTTCTGCGGCTGAGCAGTTGGTGCTGATTGTTAGGTAGCTAGGGAAACAAGCTTGGGGGCTTTGTTTCCTCTTCATTTGGACTTCTTCCTTGGTATGCTTGGGTTTTCACAAAATGTGGTCTCTGGTTCTAAGAGTAAGTGTCCCAAGAGACAGGAAATAGAACTGTTAGTTTATTAAAGTCTAGGTCAGCTTGATTGGTCAAAATAGATAAAGGGCCCACTGGTGTTTAATGGGAGGGACCATAGACCCCACCTTTCTATGGGAGGAGTGTCAAAGTATTTGTGGACATCTTTAATCAGCCACAATGACAAAGCGCACTCCTGTTTTTATCATTGTTAAGCACAATGAGAGTCTTCGGACCAAACACTGTTGAAGGGGAGAGTTATACTAAGGAATAAATGAGTGAGAAGGATAAATCCAGATACAGTAGGCTTTTGCATCTATAAATGACTTTTGCTGCATTAGATTAACACTACCATTCCCCTGGGGAAGCCCCTGTTTTTGCTGTTGTAGGGAATCTAGGAACAAAGGTAAGGGGTAGGAGAGATTCCTCTTAGGTCAATTTCAGTGAACTCGTCATTCTAAAAGTTGCTATCTTTTTTCTGTTTCTATGCTTCGTCTTTGCTAACTCAAGATTCTCATTTTGTTTCCTACTAATTATTAATTGCTCTCTGCTCATTTCTCAGACTGATGATTTTTTCCTCTATATATTTCGTCCAAACAACCAAATCTGTCCTTTCCCCTTTATTTTATCTCACCTCATATCCACTTTTCTGTAATTTAAATAAAATTGCAGGTGTGAAAATATTTGGCTACCTAATTTGGCTCTCAAAAAACATATTGAAAAACAAATGAATGATATAAAATACCTCACCATAGGAAAACAACAATAGCAACAAAAGCAAGCAAATGACAATATCTTAGCATCTTGAGCCAATGATAGCATTTCTTGTTAGAATCATTTATTGTACTAGGCAACCTGATACTACTGTATATCTAGGTACATTAAACATACTTTCAGCTGTTTATTTGCATCTTAGAGAGCCTTATTGGTTTATCAAAACCTGAAGGGGGTCCTGGCTGGCGTAGCTCAGTGAATTGAGCGCGGGCTGCGAACCAAAGTGTTGCAGGTTCGATTCCCAGTCAGGGTACATGCCTGGGTTGCAGGCCATGACCCCCAGCAACTGCACATTGATGTTTCTCTCTCTCCCTCTCTATCTCCCTCCCCTCCCTCTCTAAAAATAAATAAAAATAAAATCTTAAAAAAAATCCTTGAAGGGGGTTTTTGTTAATTTCATCAGTGCTCTTTCCCACATGTAGATTGTAAATTAGTCTAAACATAGAATTAGGCTGATTTTAAGTTAGTCTAAATATAAAAAATACTTTAAAACACTGAATAATTGCCTTAAAGCTTTTCACTGATGACACATTAATTTTTGGATATTTACTTTGGTCTATTTACCAAAATGACTTCATTTCCAAAGAAGAAAAAAGCAATATTCTTTCTGTCTCCATTTTTCTCAATTTTTTTCTTAAATAGCAAATAACACAATAGCAAAAAAGATAACAAGATAACAAGGTTATTTCACAGTGTTTCTTGCTTGAAATCAGGTTCTAGAAGTACCTGTTCCTATCTTCTTTCTATTTAAGTCAAACTGGAAACCCTTAGATTAGAATCTCATAATAGAGTTAAAATTCCTATTAGCTAAAATCACACATATTATTTTTGTCTGAATGGCTTATACTCTGGCAGCACATGAGGCTACACTTGATTGGCTGATGGGGGAACAACTGTCCCCGTTTACATCAATTACACAGGTCAGACACTGAAGCTGGCCTGGGTGCTAATTAGACTTAGCATAGAACACTTGCTGTGTAACAATATAACAGGCAAAGTTCAACTTTCTCTTTCGCTAAATAAAACTATTATATTGCAACATAGTAAAAAATTTACATCTTTAACCATATATCTTTTAAAACATAATAAGCAGGGCATTTTTGCAAATAAATAGAAGATGTGATTGGTGAGAGGACCATTCATTCATTCATTCAGTAAACGTCTATTTGAGGTAGTTTTTGGACCTCTGATAAGGACTAATACCCCCTTTCTTTACCAGGTTATGAACAAATTAATTTAACAAATGGTCAAATATTTATTGACAGTCTGTTATGTGCCATACACTGTTCTAGAAGCTGGAATATAATCATTGAACAAAGCAGACAAATTCCTGGTCATGTAGTTGTTTATATCTTATTAAGAATAGATAGATTGAATACAAAGGATGATCTTTATGAATAATAAAATTGGATGAAGTAGCTTAATGTGAATCTGAAATTGTCTGTAAATCGACTCCTGGGATCAGGCAGACATTCCTGTCTACCCATTCCCAGGCAATGCTGGATGGAGACAGGCCTCCTCACATGTGGCAGCTCTGTGCCAAAAGCTAGCTCCCTGGAGGAAAAAATGGGAGAGTGCCCAATCATCCCCCAATTCATTAGTCTGATAGGCCATTCCATGCCCTTGTGGTGATGTGAGTCAAGGAGAGAAGTCAGGTGAGTTTTAGGGTGTCTTAGTGGTATAGGTCAACCACTTTCCCTTCTAAATCTAGTTGTTGGGGACTGTGTTCTTAATTGCTCATGAGAGACTGTGAGAACCCAAAGGCCACAGGAGATAAAAGCAAGGGGCAGTAAGCTTCCACTCCAGGCGATCACACAGATAATGGCAATGTTTTTAAAAAATCTCATTTTCAGGTCAGGTCAAATCTACAGTGTTTTCTAAGCTGTGGTAAGAAAGGTGTTGTGCTGAGCAACCACAGGGGTCATAGAAATACCAAAATGACACACGCCAGCCCTCACAGAGCCTTCTTCCAGTGGGAGGGCAGAGAGATGTTTACTACTGACAAAGCTGCAGGAGAATTTGGAAAATGTGCTTTGGGGAAGTATTTGACAACAGGAGTTGTGAGCCTTCCTTTAGGAATGTATTTGAGCTCAGCCTTGAAGTTTCAGATCAAATACTATCTCTTCTGGGGAGCCTGGTTTGATGCCCACTGCAGGACTCAGTCTCTCCTCTAAACTTCCACAACAGTCTGTCTAACATCTCTTGTTGTGCTTTTATTCTGGTCCTTTCCTCTACTAGGTAATTATCATGAATCTATTACTCTTCTTTATATCATAAGCCCGTTGAAGCCAGAAGTGTGTTTCACAACACAGTAGATATTTGAGAAATGTTTCTCAAGTGAATAAATAGTAAGCCAGCACTGGGGCCAATCAATTGAAATGGTTGCTAATATCTCTCTCCCATAATATTGTTCCTAATGGAAATTGAATTGGTAACATCTTCGTGCCTCACCCTGTGTGTGATCAAGGCCACACAAGAACAGGTTATTCCAATCAATTGTTTACCTGCCTAATCCATGCACACAAATGGACCATTCCTATACTTTCATTGTTTGTCTATTATCTGAGTATCTGTCATTTGTGACCCTTCGTATAGGATAGAGAGAACATCTACCAGAATAACTGTACAGACCTTGATCCAGAGGGAGACAGACAAAAGCTGTATGTTTTTGTAGCTGTCTTCTCTGTAGAAGAGTATGGAACTCCATTATGCTTTTTCAATTCTTACTATTTATTTGTATCTCTTTCTGAGATTTTATGGGCTGTGCATAATTTGAATAGCTCAAATATAATGAGAAACAGATTATAAAAGTACTACTAAATTTTTGGAGAAAAGTTATCTGTAGCTGTTCCAAATTCTGAAGTCTATCGCCATTAAGATAACTGTGAAAGATTTGCTGCAGTGTTTACTCAGTGGCCCACAATAACAAACAATATATGATCAGCACTCTAGAATCCCAAGGGATTCTAAGTTTTCAAGAGCTTGAGTGTAATGACTGAAGGCTTGGCAAGACCAATCCCAGTGCTGGCAAAAGCAGAAATGCTGAAAACCCCATTTCCATGCTAGCTTTCTTGCTAATCTGCCATGTTTGTAAGTGTGGCTCTGGACTGAGCTGGCAAAATTTCTCTGGGTTTCACTTTACTTCAGAAGTTCAATATTTCAGTTGTGTGGTTTGGCTCCTGCTAAACTGCATTGAGAGCTTTGGATGAAACTCCTGAGGTTGGAGGCTATGTGAATCAAATCTGATGAAAAGGCCTATTTACAGTACTTAGCTGATTCTTTTCAAGTTCCCCAGCCCTGTGGTGACTAATTCCTGCTGTGCTGGGTGTAGTCTTCTATTCTTGTTTTCACTCACCCCCCTGAGTTATCGTTTAAGAGACTTTTAATTGATTATATATGTGCAGCCTCTTACAAAAATGCCTTGGTTAGGTACTCTTTGTTCTCATGGCATGGAATGTAAATAGCACTTTCCAAGGCAAAGTGAACATTGTCCAGGATAACTTGGAATCCTGGAAGATTCTGTGGGACACAGAGAAACTCACTGTAGTGGGAATTATCAACTGGAGAGTAAATTTGGTAGGCCTGTGGTTTGGTTAAGTGAAGCTGCTCTGAAGAACAAGCACAGACACGTGCACATCAGGGTTCTCAGGTTTGAAGGAATCCCAAGGTCTCTCTTGCCTTCATGGCATGTAGGTCGCCATGCTCTAGAGCAGTGGATCTTGATCATGGATAATTTTGTTCCCGCAGGGGGATGTCTGCAGTGTCTGCATATATTTTGGGTTGTCGCAACTGGTGGGACCATCTAGACCAAAGTGGCACCTAGCGTGTAGAGGCCTGGGATGTTGCTAAACATTCTACAATGCACAGAACAGTAATCTCCGCCTCTGATGTCACCCTCCCTAAAGATTCATCTGGTGCCATATGTCACCATTGCCTTTGGAAGTAATCCTGGTCTAGTCATAACTAACAAGTAATCCTGATTCTTGTTCTTAATGAGTTTTTATACTATAAGAGGTGGGTGAAGAGAGAGAGAGAGACTGCAGAGAGGGAAGGGGGAGATAGATATTTTACGGAGTAATAATGGCGGTAAGATGGCATTTCTCTGAGAGTCAATGAGCGTGCCAGCTACAGGGGCCTGCCCCTTAGTGGGGTTATAATGAGTTCAGGCTAGTCCTTGATGTTGAAAGTGCAGAAAAGTAAACTTCAGCATTTTATTAAGGGCAATCACATCCACAGGAGCTTCTGCTTCAATGCAGTAATTGATCATTTAAATTGTGCAATTTATAATGTAAATTTATATTTTTATGTTTCTTTGAGTTAGATGCCATTTGGTCAAAAAGATCTATGAAAGGAGGTAATTCTCTGTGGCAGTCACCAAGCTGAGAATCTATTTTTCAGATCGTGGCTCTCAGGGTGCATGTGACTTATTGCCTGATAATCAGCATATATTCAGCAATATTCAACACAAATTTGGGGGACTTTTTCAATGGGTCAGACACTGCAGAGGCTCTGTTGGGTTTTAAGTGTGTATGTTTTGATGATGGAAGTACTGTACGTCCCTACCTACATATAGCCCTGTGGCAATAATAAGGGGTTGCTAAAGGAAGTGTCAGTCTGAGGGACTCTACCCTGTTAGTGGCACTGGCTGGAAGGTTATCATACCATGTTTCTTAACCCTCCCACCTTTTCTTAATTCCCACTGGTATCCACCCAGCTCCCCTGCCATTGTGTTTCTTACTATTTTTCACCTACTACTAGAGTTCTAGTTTCCTTTTCAGTCTTCCACCACTATTTCTGCAAGCTAATATAGATAAAATTTTATTAAAGGTTAATTTTGAGCCTGTCAGTTCTCTGCTCAAAATCCATTAATTTGTAGGGCAGTGCCTACACAATAAAGTCCCACTTCTAGGTAAACAATAACTTCCCTATCCTGCCCCTAATTTTTCTTTCAAACACATATTTTCATTGCTCTTCACACAGCCATGCTCCAGGCAGCCAGGACCACTGGCTAATTTCCTACATGTTCTTTCTTCACTGTCCTGCTCTGGGTGTTTTCATTTATCTTTTCCTGTGTGAGGGGCACCTCCTGTCCCCTGTTACTGCACATACATGCCCCAGCCTTTCTTCAAAGATGAGGATGTACTGTCTCTAAATCTCTTCAGCTGAAAGTTCTTTGTCTCCTCTGAACTCTCTCTCCTCTACATTTCTCTCTTCTTTTTCTATGATTCAAAGTATTTTTGCTCTTGATTTATAAACTATATGTTATTCCTTCAGGAGAAAAAAAAACTTGTGTGGAAAGAGAAGAGGCAGCATGGTATAATGTTTCTCAAACTTTAAGGTACATACAGATCACCTGGCAATCTTGTAACAGCCAGGTTTTGGTTGGGGCTGGAGATTCTGCATTTTTAACAAGTTTCCAGATTGATGCTGCTGTGGTGCCATGGGCCATACTGTGGGTGGCAAGGGTGAATAGGGTTTGAAATAATGCTTGTGGACAACAAGAATAGCTATTGTTCAAGCCTGATGCAGGTTAACTACAAGTAACTAGCAGGCTCCATTATGCTAAACAAATCTTTTAGGATTTGAATATTATAGTATTAGGTTGCATTTTTGGTCCTGTCATTTCCTGGCTGTGTGGTCTTATGCAAGTCAGTTAATTTCACTAAGTCTTAGCTTCATCTTCCAAAAAATGAGGGTAATAACATGCTTGTTCATCTGTGCTGTCTCTGGTTGGCCCAGCTACCACTGGTAATTTGCTGTCTGACAGCTCAGTCCCCCTAATGCCACTAGCCAGAGGTAATTCTAGATCTTGGTTTGGAGTTCCTTCTTAGTTCTTAAGAAGGGTTTGTCAATAGTGGTTTGTAGCTCCAATGACTGGTGCCTGGGTTGGTGAGGTACAAGGGATACTCAAATGAGTTTTGGACTTTAGCCTTTCTCCTTAACTTTTATCACGTGTGGTCATGTTTCAGATGGTCTTCTGGCCTAGGCCTGGTTTTATTTGTCACCTGCTGGGACCATGGCCTGACTTCTAGTTTCTGTTACTAATTCCTGGCCAGTCTTTTACCTCCAGGGCTAGCCTTGCTCCTGTTGTTTGTATCACCTGAAATGGACCTCTCTGTTCTGATGTTGTGGCCTTAGCTGCTTGCACTTATCCATCACTCTGCCCTTTCTCAGATGAATGTCTGTGTTGTTGTTAGGCCCCAATAGGATTTGAGAACATTAATGTATTTTGCCATATATAACATGCACCCACGTTTTTGGCCCAAACTTTCAGAAAAAAAAATCTTTGTTTTGATTTTTTAATCCAATTATTTATTTATTTATATTTAGAAACATTTTTTTGTATTATAAAAAATTTAGCATTTAGTTTTGAACATATTGTGGTACAAGAAATTTTATGTAACAAATAATTACAAAACACAAGAGCAGATACAAGGTATTTCAGGTACTACCCATGTATAATGCAATGTATAATAAATAAAATCTTTATTTTCCCCTCAAAATTCTAGGCAAAAAGTGCTAGAAAAGTGCACATTATACATGGCAAAATATTGTAATTCATTATTTCAACAGGTATTTGAGTGTTTACTATGAGCCAGAACTATATTTTTTCAGCCTCAATTAAGTTATCCATTCCTTTATTTCCTTATTTCTTGCTGAGAACTTTATGATGAAGTTCATACTGATTATAGCATTATTTATGTTACAAATTTTTAATGATTGTGAGGTTTAAAATATGTAATGATTGTGAAAGCTCTCTTTGAGTGCTAAAATAATGTCAGCATTTTTTATTTGATGTATATGTAGACACATATAAAAATGTATATTGATTAAATAAATCTATTTCTTGACTTGATGTAAGCCTAATAGGATCTTTCTTGCAGGTGATAAGAGCTCAATGGAGGACAACACTCAGTACCAAATTTCTAATCTGGAAATATCAGTACAACTAAAATTGGCTTTGTGCTTAGGTGAAGCATAACTTAATGGACATCTACATATATTACCCAGTCATGTCTTCCCAGTTAAGCTGTCACAATACCCGAAATACCCACCACCATTAGAGTTTCCTCTTGGAGAAAGTCATTGTGTGTCCTGGGAAAAAAGAAATGTTCTTGGAAACAGGAGGCTTATTACCAGTTGTTATTTACTTTGAGGGGATACATTCATCGGGTAGGTTGCTATCATTTTGAGAAGTGCAAAGTAGGACCCTAAAGGAAGATAGAATAAAATGTAAGGAGATCTTTGAGTTCAGAAAGACAGAAAAAAGATCTTAGAGAATGGGGACACGGGCTCCCTTGAAGCTGTGCCTGACCCAGTAGGTGAAGCAAGCCTGTGTTTTTGGAGAGAAGAAACAAAAACTGAGGCATCCTTTGGAAAAGCATTGTCTTAGTCAGCTCAAGTTGCCATAACAAAACTCCATAAACTAGGTAGCTTAAACAACAGAAATTAATTTTCTTTGCAATTCTGGAGTCTGTGAGTCTGAGATCAGAGAGCCAGCATGGAGGGGTTCTGCTGAGAGCTCTCTTCCTGGCTTGTCGATGGCTGTCTTGCTGTATTCTCACCTGGTGAAGAAAGAGAGCATGCTCTCTTATAAGGGCACTAATCCTATCATGAACACCCACCCTTGTGACTTCATCTAAACCTAATTACCTCTCAAAAAGTCTCATCTCCAAATCCCATTACATTGAAGTTTAGGGTTTCAACATACAAGGTTTGAGGAGACACAATTCAGTCCCTAGTAAGTCTAATCGTGGGAAACGCAAAAAGATTTTTTCTTGGTTCCTTTTCTAGTTTCTACTTCTAAACTTCCCTTCAAATATTGGAATACTGTTAAGTTCATGGCTCAGAGTCCTTTAACGCTTCACTGTTCACAGTGTGTAGATTACCTTTGAATGTGGAATTCTTTGAGTAATGAACCAAGCCAACAACTCCCAAATGTGTCCCAAATATTCAAGTCTATCATGCTCTTCCAAATGTCTTGCATTTTTATCTCATTGATCACTGTGAATGATGGACTCATCTGACCTCTTGGAGAGGTATCATCTTCCTTCTTCACTTGATATTCTTGGTGCTGCCTGGGTAAGGAAGGAGTTGTGACTTAAACCTGCCATTAGCATATCTGAAACATTGGTTAGCAGCTACAAAATTTAAATATCAATGAAATTGTTCCAGTTTCATCAGCTTTCCTCTGTAGAAGCTTTCCCCCTACCAGAGGAATATCTTATCATAGTCATACCCTGGCTGAGCCACAAAAGTCAATGAAGCAATATTAATTCACCATGTATGGGAGTGAGTTGCTATGACCACCTCCTTGTTTAGGTTATCTAAGGATGAGGCTTGTGTGAAGGTTGTTTAGATGTAGGAACCATGCATTTGGTAGTTAAATGCAGTGTTCTGGGTCAGCTAAAATTCTGCCTCTTAATTTGGCTTGAGGACTCTGTTCAATTTTTAGTAACAGACTTTGCCATGGATGGGTGTGATTATGCAACTTAAAACACAATAAATTTACACAAAAGCAATAAATACAGGAATGATATATGGTAGATAGTTTTCCAAAAGGTTACTTCTTTTAAAAAATAACCAGCAAAATCATCTTGCATTAGTTCTTCAGATCAAAATCTTTGCTTGTTGTATGCATGCCTAATCTTGCCAACAGAGAAATTTTCTAACTAGTGCAGATTTGCTCTTCTTTCTCACTAGTACTTTGCATAAAAAGCACATTGTTCACAATTTGTGCCCTGTAGCTTTATCCCAGTTTCAGCTTGCAAGAATCAGATTTTTGTAACATGATATTTTTATCTACTTGCTTTAGCTCTTTTGTTATATATTCAAACTAAAAAATTTATTGCCACACAGCATGTTTTCATTACTGTCTAAGCATAACAGAAACACATTTGACAATGATATTTATACAAACCTACAGCTTTTGTTTATTTTTAAAAGATCTTATTTATTTACATTTAGAGAGAAAGGAAGGGAGGGAGAAAAAGGGAAAGAAACATCATCAATGTGTTATTGGTTGTCTCTTGTGTACCCCCAGCTGAGGACCTTGCCTGCAGCTCAGGCACGTGCCCTGACTGGGAATCAAATGGGAACCTTTTGGTTCTCAGGCTGGTGCTCAATCCACTGAGTCACACCAGCCAGGGCATAACTTACAGGTCTTTTAATAAATCTAAACATGTCAAATATATTTTGCTTTTTGTGAGGAAAGAAGTACAAGACCCTACACATACAGTTAATTCAGTATCAATAGTAAGAAAAAACATGCACACCATTTATTATAAATGACAGCTGCTAAAATATATTAAGCATTCACTACATGCTTTACGTACATTTCCTACAATTCTTATAAAAACTTTGCAAGGCAATCGTTGTTATCTTTACTTTTTATGTAAAAGATTAGAATCAGAGATTCTATAAAAACCTGTCCTACATCATAGCTACTAAGGGGCAGATGAAATTTGAACTAGAAGTTTCTCATTATGATGTTCTGATCTCTGCTTGTTTCATTATTTCATGCTGCCTGTGTCAATGCAAATAGGGGGAAATTGAAATCATCTCAGATAATTATAATTTTGAAAGTACTTGTTTCAGAGGAGAAAAATGCTTTGTCGACATGTAGTTACAGATAATTGTGGGTGATAAAAGTGAATCTGAGAAATAGTAAGTGACATTTCCAAAAGCAAGCAAGGTAAAAATATTAAAGAAATTCAATATTTCAATTTCTGTAATGCCCTAAAACAGTTAATTACTTTGATTTACTTAGTTGAAAATCTTCATTGACTTTGAGTGAAATCACAGCCTTAAAAGAAGTCACTTTGAGAACAGAAATGCTAATGGTGGTAGCAGTAATAGTCAATATATACTTAGTGCTTACTAGGTGTCAGGTAGTGAGTTTGAGTCTGTACCCACACATTCACCTCTCGCAGCAATCCGGGAGGTGGGTGGGAGTTTGTAGATGTTGACTCGAAGAGGAGATTTGAGACCCCAAATCTCAACTCTCCAGTTGTATGTTACGGAGACATAAGTTCCTAAGGTCCCATAAGCTCCTAAGTTCCTCAGGATAGGAACCTAACACAGTTTTTATACATAACCATGGTTTTGGTCCCAAATCCATCTACCATCTCCCTCTCTTGTAGGTAGGTTGGATGGTGTGGAAACTAAAGCATAGCTTCACCTTTCTCCCTTACAGCCTAAAGCAGAGCTGACCTGAGCTACGCATTCCAAGTGCTCATTTTTTGGTTTGTAGAGGCCTTCTAAATTCTGTGTTACCTGCTTGATTCTATGAGTCTGAGGTGAGATGAAATAACAACATAGTAATAGCTAAAATTTTTTATGTCAAACTATTCTAAGTGCTTTACATATGTTAAGTCATTTATTTATGAGGGTAACAGTATAATGCAGATTCTATTATCCCTGTTTCATGGACAAGGAAATGAAGGTTCAGGGAGGGTAAGTGATTTGCTCAAAGCCACACAGTTAGTAAGTGGAGGAGGCAGAAGTTGCAAAAAATAAAAACTCATATCGCTCTTCTCAGTAAAAACTCTGCCACCTGCTACAGAGGGCCCATGTGTAGCCTTGAGGAATCAAGATCTGTATTCTCCTTTGAATAAGAGTAAGGGTGGTAGAAGTCATTTGAAGTGTCAGAACATTGTATAGTTGGCGGGCTGTGCAGTGAGAATGCAAAACTTGTTTTTTTCCTTTGTTATAGTGTGATGCCGTAGACTGGCAGAAGAAAAGTATTTCCTTTTCCCTGACATGTGGAAAGTAGCAACAGCTTCTTGAGAACTTCCAATTCTGCAAATCAGTTTATGCTAGAAAAACGTGTGTGCAAAGTGAAGTTAAAAGTTCTTGTCTGTGATTTAAAGGATACTTGTTTTAGATAAATGCTGTGACAGATGGTTGGTTTTGTCAAAGGCAATACACAATGGTATCAGTTAATACCTTTTTCCCTCATCTTTCCCCTTTTGCTTGCTCTTGCCATTTTTCTCTGTTCTGTGGATGGATTTGGTTACATGCACACAGAAGAACTGACTCCTCAGTTTTTCAATGGAAGATGTACTCTCTCCCCGTAAACAATTTTTTATTTAATAAATTGTTTATTTCTTCTATGTGATCTGCAATAAATTGATGATAATGCTTTTTAGGCTTCATTTTTATTTTGGTAAATCATATATAACATAAAATTAATCACTCTAACTATTTTAAAATGTACATTTCAGTGGCATTTAGCGCATTTACGCTGTTGGCAACTGTACACTATCATGAGGTTCTACAAAATTTTCTTCTGAAAGGAAATCCAGTTAAGCAGTCAATTTCTATTCTATACTTCTCCCAGATCTTAGAGAACACTAGTTTTCTCTATGTCTTTATAGATTTGCTTATTCTGGATATTTCATATAAATGAAGTTGTATAGTATGCAGTTTTTTATGTCTGGCTTCACTTAGTTTTCACCTGGCAAAATGTTTTTGGGGTTCATCTGTGTTGTTCATCTGTATCAGTCTTAATTCCTTTTTATGGTTGAATAATTATACTTCATTGTATGGATATAACACATTTTTTAATTTTTTTAAAGATTTTATTTATTTATTTTTAGAGAGGGAAGGGAGGGAGCTAGAGAGAGAGAGAGAAACATCAATGTGCGGTTGCTGGGGGTTATGGCCTGCAACCCAGGCACGTACCCTGGCTGGGAATTGAACCTGGGACACTGGATATAACACATTTTGTTTATCCATTTGTCGACTAATAGACAGTTTGTGTTGTGAGTAGTGTTGCTATGAACATTTGTGTGTGAGTTTTTGTTTGAAAACCTGCTTTCAATTCTCTTGGTTATAGGACCCAGGACTGGATCTGCTGGGCCATATGGTAACTCTATGTTTAACTTATTAGAGAACCACCAATTGTTTTCCATAGCAGCTGCACCACTTTACATTCTCATCACCAATGTGTGAGGGCTCCAATTTCTTTGCCACCCCAAACACTTTTTAAAAAATTTGTTTATTTGATTATAGCCATCCTAGTGGATGTGAAGTGATATTTCGTGTGGTTTGATTTACATTTCCTTAATGACTAGTGGTACTGAACACATTTTCATGTGCTTGTTCACCATTTATATATCTTTTTTTGGAAAATGTCTATTCAAGTCCTTTATCTATTTTTAAAATTGGCTTGGTTTTTGTTTGTTTTTGAATTGTAAGAATTCTTTATATACTCTGGACATTAGACTCATATATAAAATTTATGTGTATTTCTCAGATGTGGGTTGTTTTTCACTTTCTTGATAGTGTCCTTTGATTAACAAAAGTTTTAAAATTTTGATAAAGCCTAATTTATTTTTCCTTTCTTGCTTATTCTTGGTGTCATATCTAAGAAACCACTCCAAAATTCAAGGTAATACAGACATGTGTTTTTTCTAAGAGTTTTATAGTTTTAGCTTTTTCATTTATGTCTTTGATCTATTTGGGGTTAGTTTTTGCATATGGTATGGAGAAGAGATCAAACTCCATTCATTTGAATGTAGTTATCTCTGCACCATTTATTGAGAAAACTATGTTTTGCTCATTGGATGGTCTTGGCAACCATGTAAAAAATCAGTTGATTAGACAGAATGGTCAGAAAAGAAAAGGAGATAAAAGGCATCAAAATCAGAAAGAAAGAAGTAAAACTGTCCCTGTTTGCAGGCAATATAATCTTATATATAGAAAACCCTAAAGACTACATGCGTGCGCACACACACACACACACACACACACACACACACATGCCTGTTGGAATTAACGAACTTATTCAGCAAAGTTTCAGGGCAGAAAATCATCATACAAAAAAAGTCGTATTTCTGTACACTAACAGTGAATTATCTGAAAAGAAGATCAGGAAAACGATTGCATATACGATAGCACCAAAATGAATAAAAAACTTAGGCATAAACTTAACTAAGGCCATGAAAGACATACACTGAAAACTACAAACCATTGGGAGGGAAGTGGGGAGTGTTGGGAGGGTGGGCTGGATTGGGAGTAAAAGGGAGAAAACTGTACTTGAACAATGATTAAAAAAAAAAGAAAACCGCAAACCACTGATGAAAAAAATTAAAGACAATGAACAAATGGAAGCATATCTCATTTATGAATTGGAAGAATTAATATTGTTAAAATGTCCATACTACTCCCAAAGGTCTACAGATTTAATGTAATCCTTACAATAATCCCAAGGTCATATTCTATAACAGTAGAAAAAACAATACTAAAATTTGTATAGAACCACAGAAAGCCTTCAAATAACCAAAACAATCTTTAGAAAGAAAAAGGATGAAAGTATTATGCTTCCTGATGTCAAAATACAGTACAAGTTTACAGTAATTAAAAGTCTGATACTGGCATTAAGACAGATTGTAGGTCGATTAAACAGAATAGAGAGCCCAGACATTAATCTATGCTTATACAGTTAACTAGTCTTCAGTGAAGATGCCAAGAATACACAATAGGGTAAGGATAGTCTCTTCAGCAAATTGTGTTGGGAAAACTGGATATCCACATGCAAAGAAATGAAATTGGACCCATATCTTACATAATACACGGAATCAATGTGAAATGGATTAAAGATGTATACATAGACCTAAAACTGTAAAATTCCCAGAAGAAAAAATAGGGGAAAAGATTTACTGGTCTTCACAATGATTTAATGGCACAGGCAACAAAAGCAAAAATATCCAAGAGGGACTACAAACAAATACCACATCATTCCTCTTACATGCAGTATCTAAAACAGTGAAACTCATAGAATCAGTTAGGAGAAGGGTGGTTGGTAGGGGTGAGACAGAGAGGCAAATGAGGAGATGCTACTCAGTGGGCATAACGTTTCAATTGTGCAAGATGGATAAATTCTAGAGAGCTGCTGTACAACATTGTTTCTGTAGTTAATATTGTATCGTATGCTTAAAATTTGTTAAAAAGGTAAATCTATGTTAAGTATTTTTACCACAACAAAATAAAATAAAAATTTAATTGACTATAAATATGAGGATTTATTTTTGGATTCTATTCTATTTCATCTATTTATATGTTCTTTTGTCTGTATTGCTAGCTAGTGTAACTTTGTAGCAAATTTTGAAGTTGGAGGATAATATTGTTTTTGTTTTTCCTTCACTGAATAGATTACTCTCCAGATTCTATTTTCCTTTTTCAGATTGTATGTGGTGGCACCACAAAATTGTAGCTGTCTGAGAGGGCTCTTGGTTTAGAAACCCGAGAGAAATGAGGGCACTTGTGATAGTGCTTGCAGTTCTCCATGCTCTAAATCTTTGAGTTGTAATAAAATACAATGAGAGTTTTATATTTATATATGTACAATACACTACATAGTTTTATGTGTGTTTATTCAGCTTTCTCTGGAAGATGGATTATTTGAAAAGTAGTGACTGAGTTATAGGATATGCATATTTTAAAATGTGATAGGACTTCCAAAATACCATTCCCAGCCAGTCTTTACTTGAACTAATTATGTATGAAATACTGACAGTAATATCATTTATGATGTCTTACAGGAATTTTTACAGAGGATATCAGTCTCTGAATGATGGAAAGAACAACCTTTGCAGCAAATATATAAAAATCAATTCCGTATATGGTTCTATTTTAACTTATAAATGATAATTCAAACCATGCTTTTGCTAATGTGGCTTCCTCTCTTCCCTTTATTTTCCTGGTGAATAGTAATATACTTAAAGTATGTTTTCGGGACTTCGGGCAAGATGGAGGAATAGGTGGACGCACCATACCTCCACACACAACCAAGATCGGAACAACAATAATTTACAGACAGAATAACACTCAGAACTGACAGAGGATTTATCTGAATGGAAATTGGACAGCCAAGAAGTTGAAGTAGACCTGTACATCCAGACTGGTAGGAGACGACTAGCTGGCTGGGCGCAGGTCGGCAGCGCGGGAGGCTGGGGAAAATTTGGCGCGAAATTGGCGAGACAGCCATCCCGGGCGCAAGAAGGCAGCGGTGATCCCTGAGTACGCAAGCTGTGGCTGGTGGACCCAGTGAGGCAGCGATTGTGGACCAGGGCAGAGCTCGCAGCCCAGGATCCCAGAGAAGGGTCTGAGCCCAGGAGAACGGAACTACTGCCATTGTTCCCTCCCATCCCGCTCCCACCCCTGGCCCCACATATAACATCACAATCTAGTGACTGGGGTGCCCAGCCCTGGTGAACACCTAAGGCTCTGCCCCCCACCATAACAAGAGCAACCAGCCGGGGGGCGGGGGGGAAGGAGAGACAGGGAAAGACATAAGACATGTTTCGAACAGAACAAATCAGTCCCCCAGAACTCATCCTTTTGAGCAACCAAGAAATAGCCAATCTATCAGAAGCACAGTTCAAAACACTGGTGCTCAGAAAGCTCATGGAATTGGTTGATTTTGGGTTCAAATTAGATGAAAGGATGCAGGTTACCATAAAAGAAATGCAGGAAGATATATGGAGGAGAGCCAATAGTGAAAGGAAGGAATCTGAGTCTCAAAACAATACAGTGGACCAGAAGGAAGATAGAATCAAACAAGTAGAAAAGCATGATGAAATAAGAATTCAAAAAAAAATGAGGAAAAGCTTAAGAGCATCCAGGACACTTTTAACGTTCCAACATCCAAATTATAGGGGTACCAGAATGGGAAGGGGAAAAGGAACAAATTGAGCACGTATATGAACAAATAATAAAGGAGAACATCCCCAATCTGGCAAAGGGAATAGTCTTCCAAGAAACCCAAGAAGCTCAGAGAGCCCCAAAGAAGTTGGACCCAAGAAGAAACACACCAAGGCACATCATAATTACATTAGCCAAGGTAAAAACGAAGGAGAGAATCCTAGAAGCAGCAAGAGATAAGGGGACAGTAACCTACAAAGGAGTTCCCATCAGACTGTCAGCTGATTTCTCCAAAGAGACCTTACAGGCAAGAAGGGGCTGGAAAGAAATATTCCAAGTCATGAAAGACAAGGACCTACATCCCAGATTGCTCTTTCAAGCAAAGCTCTCATTTAGAATGGAAGGGCAGATAAAGTGCTTTTCAGATAAGGTCAAGTTAAAGGAGTTCATCATCACCAAGCCCTTATTTTATGAAATGCTAAAGGGACTTATCTAAGAAAAGAAGATAAAGAAAAGAATGTATAGTAAAAGGATAGCAAACTCACAATTATTAACAACCACATCTAAAGCAAAACCAAAAGAAACTAAGCAAACAACTAGAACAGGAACAGAACCACAGAAATGGAGGGCACATGGAGAGCTAGCAGCAGGGGGGTGGGAGGAGGAGAGAGGGGGAAAAGGTACAGAGAATAAGTAGCATAGATGGTAGGTAGAAAATAGATAGGGGGAGGGCAAGAATAGTACGGGAAATGTAGAAGCTAAAGAACTCATGGGTATGACACATGGGCATGAACTAAAGAGGGGGAATGTGGGTGGGAGAGGGGGTACAGGGTCGAGGGGAGAGAAGGGGGGAAATGGGACAACTGTAATAGCATAATCAATAAAATATATTAAAAAAAAGTAAGTTTTCTTCTTTGGGTAAGTCTCCACATTATCTCTAGGTGGCCTTTCCTGATTCTTCCTCTCACCCTAGTCTCATTCTAGGATACAGGATACCCACACCTGTAGTGTTTCCTTTCCCTGTCCTGTAGTCTTTAGAGGTGTCTAGCATAATCCTTGTTTCTCTTATTTTGTACCAGTTATTTGTTTACTTGCATATAAGTAAGAATATAATTCTTACTCATCTTTTTGTACCAGTTGTTGAATGAATGAACAAGTGTGTGAAAAAGGGCTGGGTAAGATCGTCTAGTGAAGGAGTGGAGATTAAAGAGAACTAAACCTTTAAATAAGATTATTATAATTAGTAGACCCAGGGATATTCTCTGAATGCATTTTTAAAGAAAGGAATGTTTGGTAATTTGAGATGTGGGTTTAGTTCAGAAAATTTGTAGTTTTTACAGAATGGAGAGTTTTCTGAAGAAAAAAGCAGAAATAATTTTTAAGAGATTTAGGGAATACTCTAAAGTTCAGAAGATATCAAGATTTCAGGAAATTCACTTGTGGAGTTGAGAGGGGTTAGGCAGAATTAACTGAAGTTTTGAAGTAAACTCCAATAAAACAGAGTAAGGGGAAATAGCTAAAAAATCTTTTATTGCCTTATATTTATAGAAAATAGTCTCTATAATTTGATTATATATGCTATTTTCAAAATAGGTTCTATATAATTTTCCATAGTTCTTCCATCAGTTCATATACTTAAGTACAATATGAATTATATAATTCATTATATTTTTGTTAACAAACTTACATTTTTTCAGAAAATCATTTTCATTCAAGCCACTATTTCTCTGGCTGCCTTGTTATATCTGCCATCATTTCCTGTGCTGCATGTTAACGAACTGTCTGGAATTGTTATAGAGCTCCCTTTAACTTCACTGTAAAAGTTACTATTGCTAAAAGTGGGTGTTGAGATGGCCAGATGATGGGTTTGTAATCAGATTGACCACTTCCATGGATGGGAGGAGGCAGAGGCTGGGGAAAGAATCACCATTACTCATCACTTCCCCTCATGAGCCTTGTACACTTTTCTTCTCACTGTAGTACTGCAAAGTATGAAAAAACAATTGAAGGGAAAAAAACTTTAGCACTAAAACTCAACCCTAATGTAGAAAAAATTATATTGGGAAATTACAATATAAAGTGTTCTTTAAATAAATGTAGTTGAAGACATTTACTCTTATATTTGCAACTTGCATTAGAGTCATGGTGCATTAGTTTGGTTTGCTGAGGATGGTAGTGTTGATGAAGACTAATGTACTGCTGAAACAGTTCATGGCTTTAGACCTGCTATTATGTGAGTTTATGATGTGATCTTGTTTGTCTGGTCATATCCCTGAGGCAGAAATGATCCCCCTCTCTCTCATGTAACCCTCTGAAGTGCTAGATGTTTGTGTACACATTTCAAGTGGTATGGGCTAAGCCAATGGATCTCTCAACCACTCAGGCAGTTTGGTTACACATTCCATCCTGGTTTTTCTTAAGTATTCTGGGTTCTTTTGTTAATGACATGCTTTGATGTTCCCATTAAATGGACATTTTTCTTGACAGATGGATATAATTTTATTGCCATTGACTTATCTATCATTGGTGAAAAGTGTCTTAGATAAGCTTTTACAGAAATGTAGAATTGCCAGCAAAGTTAAAGGACTCATAGTCACCCAAACCATTCATGACAGTTCTGAACAGTTCCAGGCAGTTCAAGCCCACAGATGGAAGAGAGGAGGCTTTTAGATTCTGTGATAAGTTGATGATTGTCTACATAACATTAAAGCTTCTCTTAGTCTACTCCATTAGTTTAGGTAGTACACATACCCACATACTCTTAAAAAAGTTTATCATATCTTCTCTCTGGAACCATTTCTGGATTTTTGATTCTCACTCATCCTTGCCCATTCCTACCCTCCGCCTCATATCACCTAATTTAACTATTATACCTGTAAGGATCTCTGGATAGAGAAGATGTCTTTTTTTATTGTTTTGTGAGTGTGCCTTGCATCCTTAGTGAGGGATTGTGAAGACTTCATTTTTACTTTGGTACCTCACCATGACTAACATGGGGCGAAGCATAATATACACTCTCAATAAATACTTGCTGAAGATTCATCCATTTGGGCATATAAACAAGCATGTTGCCTCACATGAGGTTTATGACAATAAAACACCTCTTCAAAACTTTAATTTTATTGAAGGAATCTGGGAGAACAGATACTGAAACAATAAGGTTTCAATTAATTTGGGTCTTTGAGAGATAGAAGACTGATTACTGTGGATAGTGTACTGAAAAAAAAAGTTCTTAAAATACATTAATTAGCCCTGGCCAGTGTGACTTGGTTGGTTGGAACATTATCCCACATACCGAAAGGTTTCAGGTTTACCTGGTTAGGATGTATACCTAGGTTGCGTGTTCCATCCTGGGTTGGAGCATATAATGAAGGCAGCCAATTGATGTTTCTCTCTCATATCACTGTTTCTCCCTCTGTTTCTCTTGCCTTTCCTCTCTCTCTAAAAGCAATGAAAAATATGTTCTAGGGTGAGGATATTAATAACATATATTATAATATATATTAATTAGTTTTTCTAACTTAATAATTGTAATAATATGCATGTAGTTGGATCTATTTTTTGATCATTTAATTTTTTTCTTAGAATCCAGTCAGTCCAAAGCCCATGAGGAAACTAAGATTTACAGAAATTAAATGTAGCAAATTTGTGTTTGTGTGTGTGTATAAATGTATTTATAAATGTATGATATATAGATATATATCACATATTAAAAATATATATCATAGTGAAAAAAAACTCAATGAAACCCATAATGAAAAAGCTCCCCTTGAGTGCTTAATGCTAAGAGATTAAGAGAGGTTTTCATGCATTCATTTCACAAATATTTATTGAGGATCTTCTGTGAGCTAGGTATAGTTCTAGACCTTTGCCATCATTTCCCTTGTGAGGCTTGAATTTTTGTGGAGGGAAACGAACCATAAATAATAAACATGACAAATAAGTAAATAAATATAATCTTATACATTAGAAGGTGATAATTATTTAAAAAGACAAAAAAGAAGATATAAACAGGTATTTTACCTTGGGGAGTAAGGTGCAATCTTAAACCAGTAGTTGGGTGAAGGTAATATTTAGTTGTAATTTCAGGATATGGGTAATATATATTCATTTATTTAGTAATTTAACAAATATTTATTGAGCACTTAGTATATTTTGTCACTGTCAGGAGCTGGGAAAAAGGGACTGTGGCCCTTGGTTGTATGGAGCTTGCATTTTAGTGTGGGAGACAGTTGTAAAACCCATAGGGACATATACAATTACTCCTTGTGTAAATGCTATTAAGGGAATAACTGGAGAGGGGAGAACCAAGTTTGGGGTTGTAGAACTTAGAATGTGAAAGAGAACTGGAGGGATGGGCTAACAGGGCAGATAGCATTGTAGACACAGAAATGAAAAAACGAAGGAGAATTCAGATGTGAAGTGTTGCTTGTTTGTATTTGTGGAATATTTGAGTAGTTAGAATTGGGAGCAATTCATTTGCAGTTTATTCATTTGTGGGAGAGGTCCGCACATTTGGCTCTTTACTCTGTCTTCTTCCACTCAGAATTCCTTCAGTGTGAGACATAGCATGTGATTCTCCCTGTGACCTGGAGATGAACCACAGGGGAGGAGTGACGCATGTGGCATCGCAGTGCTTCAGTGAGTGAGAGCCAGCTGGTGAAATGGCAGATGAGGGCTGGAACCCCAGCTCTGGGGCTCACTCTCTGCAGCTTCTTCTCTTCAGAAAATGGTAACAGTGGTAACAGTGCTCAGTCATTAGATACAGGCTGTTTTCTGCTGTGTCTCTAGCAAGTAACCCAGGGTCTGGTATACAGTAGATACTTAATAAATAGTCCTCGAGTTAATGAATATGTGTGTGAATAGTGCTGAGGAGCATAGTTGGTTTTATATTTTATCCCCAAACGCAATGAGCTCAGAGCCCTCTTCTCCCTGAAAGTGGCCATGTCGAGAAACGGGTGGTTTTGTCTGGTGGCTTGTCTGGCTTTGTTTTGGCCCAGGGTGAGGGCTCATGAAAAAGGCAAAGGATTTGTTTTTCTTTCCACTGATGTCTGTTAGAAGAACTTGAAAAATCTAAGTCCTTGGTCTCTTAGGATCTTATAAAGAATCCAAGTGGCTTAACAGATGTGAAAAGCTCTGGAAAATAATATTTTATTACTTTTACTTTTTTTCAAAATTCATTTATTTATTTAAAAATGTTTCTAATAGTTCATTTAGTTATTTATTTTTTTTCCGTTGCCAATTATTTCCCCCTGTGGGAAGTTTTAAACACTTGGGTCAAATGGCGTGCCTTGACTTTCTTTCTGAACACCTTTCTCAAGCTGCAGGGGCTTCTATACCATGGAGGCCTCACATTTCTAGACAGTAAAATCTAGGCTCACGGCATCCTCTCACCTCACCTCTTGCAAACACCAAGGAGCCTCATTTAAAGGCTCGTAAAAGGGCATGTGTTTAAAAATTTATCTTTAAAATCTCTGACAGTTTTTGTTAGTCCACCTGAAGTTTGTAATGTATATAGAAAAGTGTGTCTGACCATCCGTGATCCTGTTTTTGTTTACATAGTTCATAAGGACCACACCGTTGCTGCTTGGCATACTTCTGTATCATGTCAGTCAGTACATATACAGTACTTTATAGTGGAGAAGTACTTTCCAGCATTTGTTACAGAAGCTGCTGTTACCAGTGACAAGTAAATCTAGGAGACTGTTCATCATACAGATCCATCCGCTAGTTTATGGTTTCAGGGAAAACACTAGCATTTACCAACTTCTCTAAAAATAATATTCAGTAAAGACAACTTTTTTTTGATGATTGTAAGATTTTCAAAACTCTCGGTAAAAAGTTGATTCCTTTGGTACATTTTGGTATTGGACGGGGAAACGATATGGAGGTAATGCTAGAAGATTTGATCAACTCTAGGTAGGAAAATGATGGAATGTCTTTTTAAGTTAAATATCTGGTAAAATATGGAAGTTTCTAGAATTGTTTAGGTGATTGTTGTACAAGCAGTCCACTGTAACTCATCAGAATAGCATAGCATTTAAGCTTTTGAGTCAGAAGAGCCTGAGTTCAAATCCTTATTATGATCATTTCCTAGATGATTAAGTGTGAAGAAAGCAGTCAAATTAATGACATTGGAATGCTCACTTTGACCTTGGGTGGTTAATCTACTGAAAGGCTCTTGACCCTAAATTTCCTCAGTTGTGAAAAAGGGATGATGAAGAGTGATTCTGATGGGGATTAAATCAGGTTGAGACCAGAAGAGTGCCTGCCAATGACACACTTGTCCAATGGTTCTTTCTTCTCTTCTTTTTCTTTTTACTTTCTTCCACCTCACAAAGAAATGGCAATAACAAAAAGGTTATATGGTGAAGGGGGTCAAAGGTTAAAAGAATTTTCCTGGCTGGAAACCTTCCCAGATACTCCTTCTTTTCTCCTTGAAAATTAGTATGGGAGAATTTTTTTCCTATTATAAACCCTATAAACCCCATTCTGGTGGGGAGTGTAGAATGTTCAAAATTCACACAGAACTTTCTAAAATCTTGGTAGGCATAGAGCACTGTGTCAGGTGCCGAGGCTCCTAGGGATGGAATCAGAAGGGATGGGGAAACGAATAGGTCACATACCCATTTTTCATGAACTCCATGCTCAGAAGACAAGTAAACTGACTCGGGACTCCCTTGTGTCAAGACTTAGGAAGAATTCTCCATAGGGCTTATAGGGTTTTAGATAGGAAATAGGGGTGGTAGAGCTGCATCTTGGAAATTCACATGCCTCATTTCTTATTAAACCCTTCTCTCACTAACCAAAATTGCACAGGGCTTGGGCCATTTCTAGACTGAGAACCAAAGAAAGGCAGAATTGGCCTTCTCTAGTGGGACAATGACTCAGACCTCAGGAATATATTCATTCTTTTAATAAATACTCCAAGCACCTGCTATAGAGCAGCCCTGTCCTGGGCCCTGGATATGGAGAACTACACTGGACATAGGCTGTGCTTTCAAGAGGCTTCCATTGAGGAAGAGATGGACTACATTGGGGTGTAATGGAGATGAGGTCAGAACACAGAGAGCTTTGTGGGCCTTCCTAAAGAGTCTGTTCTCCATTCCATCAGTCATAGGGAGCCACTGATGGGTTTTGAGAAGATGAGTGGTTGGCTTGGGCTTTCATTTTCAAAAGGGCTCTCAAAAGGGATTGCTAAGAAGTTGGTAGACTTGGACTCATCATGAAGGTTCAAGACTCCTTTGACCCATGAACAGTGCCTTTCCCTACCTCTCCCAGGTGGACTGGGTACATCTGCCATGAGCTCATGCTGCGCCTGGACTTCTCCCTGCTTCAGTGTTCATCCTGAATGTTAGTGTTGCCTGTTCTCCTGCAGTGTCCCTCACTGGGGTGGAAGGCATTATGTCATGCT
This sequence comes from Phyllostomus discolor, assembly GCF_004126475.2. Lineage (NCBI taxonomy): Eukaryota > Metazoa > Chordata > Mammalia > Chiroptera > Phyllostomidae > Phyllostomus > Phyllostomus discolor. The sequence goes on from NC_040907.2 coordinate 58,525,575, forward strand.
TATTGGTCTATCACCAATGTCCAGCACAGAGCCAGGAACACTGCTGGTGCTCACTAAATATATACATAAACTATATTTTTAATGAAACTATCGGAACTATTGCAGTAGTGCAGGAGAGAGAAAATCAGGGTCCCCTGGCAACCTGCAGAGCAGTGGTAAGGATGCAGCAGGCCTCGGCTTCTTATTTTTCTCCTGCTTGTAAAGTTGGGATTTTAAAACATAATTGCAGAGATACTGAGAAGCGGAAATGAGAGTATAATGTGGTAGCCCACTTCCAGGTTGACTGGTGGCTGCTGGCTGCCTCTGTTTTTCCAGCATGATCAGTCCCTGAAACATTGGGAGCTGCATAAGAGGGAGAAGCACAATTATAAGAAGGCAACTTTCCACATTCTATGCCTCCCTCTGTGTCTAACAAAGCAGCTGCTTTCCTGAGGAGACCACATCAATGAAACAGATGTTCTTCCCTCTCACAAGCTCCTGGGTTTTCTGGCCTGAACAGCCAGTATTTTCTATGAGATGACAGATCTATACCAAAATCAATTCTGAAAAATTCCAACCACTCTATGAATGAATAAATGAATAGATGAATGAATGAATGAATAAATAAATAAAAAAGTGGCTTTTAGCCTGAGCTCTGCCACCCTCCCTCTCTGAGCCTCAGTTTCCTGACCATGTTCTGCACTGGTTTGTTTCAAGAATTCAGTTAGATAATGCATGTGTGAGTACCTCCAAAATTCTAATGTGAAATAGAAATGCCTTTTTATTACTCATACCCCCCAAAAGTACCCAGCATAGAGTGCAGCTAGAGGAGGCCTTTGGCTGAATGTTGAAATGATAAGTGGTGTCCATTTGATTTATTTATTTATTTATTTATCTTTTTATATAAAGTATTTTCATGCCAACAGGTACCCAAGGAGCATTGACCTTCATTGGTTTTCTCCAGTTTGGATTCTGCTCCTGCTCCTGCTGATGTGGCATCTTCCTTCAACTTCCCCATCCTACATGACAGAGCTCATATTTCACAGTGGATGTGGAATGATTGCTGATAGAAAAATGAAATAACATTGTCTCTAGCTTTGTCTTCTTTCTGATATCAATCAAGCAAGCACATTGATGGTGTATGGTAGCCCTACTGAGATTGTTATCTTGCACTTATGTACTGTGAATTTCAAAGCTTGGTTGGCATAATTTCCCTACAATTATAAAGTCCTAGAAGTGGTTTGTGGTCTTTTGAAAGGGTAAGATTTCCCAGAAAAAATAGTGGATAGATTCCTAGATTTGGAAGCACTAAGCATGCATTTTTCTCTGGTTTTGAGCAATTCTTTTTAGTTAACTGTCTGATCTGGGAAGATGGCTGTTATTCTATCCCATGCTTTGGACTCTTCTATTTGAACTTCATCTTGCACTAGGTCATATCTTAGGATTCATTACTCTTTTCAAGTCAAAGAAAACAAGATCTTGCATTACATATGTCAAGAGTGTACTTTTTTTTTTTTACCCCAAATGAACTGGGAACAGAGTAATGTTTCTTTTTTGAAATATATTCCTATAGAAAATGAGAAGTTATACAGATTTCAATACACAAATACTTAAATTATCTTTGTGTACTTAAAGAACATAATAAAAATTTAAAAATAAAATAAAAAATATAACAAATATGATAAAATAACATTATTCTTAATACATACAGATGGTCTAGAAATTGAAGATAGAGATCCTGAGATCTCAATAGTAGATCTCAGATGGTTAAAGGACATGAACAGAAAAAGCTCCTTAAAAAAAGAAAAGTGAATGACCAATAGACATGTGAAATAATATTTGAGACAATCAAATAAATTTAATACAAGAATGAGGTTTTGTTTTCACCTATGAAATTAGTAAAGATTAAAAATGATAATATTCTAATATTGGGGAGGGAGTAAAAGAGGCAATTGCCCACACTTTTGTAAATCAAATGAGTAATATACACCATGTTCTGTTCTTTCGACCCGTTCCATATTCATGGCCCACTGCTGGTTTCATATTTTCCCTCTCCTGGAAATGTAGCCTAAGGAAATAATATTTAAAGAATAAAAAATAAAAATTCCTATGTATGGCCCCAGCAATGTTATTGGACTTTGGATTCAGAAATATGTGAACTAATATTTATATTTAAAATATAAATAGGAAAAAAACAAAAGAAATACACCAAAATGTTCATTCTAGCTATCTTTGATAGAGCACTATGGATGAATGTTTTTTCCCCTATATTTTAAAACAATTTAAATTTTTTCAATTTTCTATTTAACTAAAAAAGGAAAAAAATTACATTATGTCACAAAACCAGAATAATTGAAGCATATGAAAAGTGGTTTGGTGTAGAAACCAGTTTTTAGCTTTCTTATTGGTAAAGTACCTGATTTTATTAAGAATATCTTATGCTGGCGTTCAGGAGGAGAGTCAGTCATCCAACATGGTAACACAGGAGGCTCCTGAGTCCCACTCTTCCCCTGGACACACCGAATGCACAGCTACTCATGGAGCAATTCCCTCTGAAAGAGATCCAGAAGCTAGCTGAGCGGCTCCTACACCTCTAATGACTGAGGAAACACCCACATAGAAACAGGTAGGAGAGACTGAGGCACACCATCACAAGAAACCTCACTCCAGCATAGTGCCAGAAAACTGGGAGGAAATCCCCAGCTTCCAGATCCTCACTAAGGAGAGAAGGTTTTGGGCCCCACATGTAGCACCCAACTTTTAAAACTCCCTCTGCAGGGATGGGCTCCAAAAACACCTAACCCTGCAAGCCAAACAGGGCTTGTGTGACTATAGCAAACAAAGAAACAATTCTTAGCAGGTGTGCAAACACTTAGTAAGAAGATAAATCATATTGCAGATTCTTAAAATGATTGTTACCATGTTGCATAATGCATTGTTTAGAAATTGACTGGAATATTTTTGTATATATTGTCTTTATGATTTATCAGTGTAAATGATGGGAAGTTAGTTCTTTGTCTCACATGTGGCCTTCAGCCTTTTCCAGGAACGATATTTCTCAGTGTACCTCTAGGCAGAAGGCAGTGGAACTTCACATGATGGAAGGAAACCACTAATGATGAAATTTAGGGATTTATGGGTGTCATGGACTGAGTGTTTTTGCCTCCTCAGAATTTAAATATTAAAACTCTGCTGCCCAATGTGATGGTATTTGAAGGTGGGACATTTAAAGAAGCAGTTAGGTTTGGATTAATTCACCAGTGTGGGATTTTCATGATGGGATTAGTGCCCCAGAAGGGAAAAAGACAGAGAGATCATACTAAGGAAAGGCCATGTGAGGATGTAGCTATCAGGCTGCCATCTGCAAGCCAAGAGAAGGGCTATCACCAGACACTGAATCTGCTGGCACCTTGGTCTTGGACTTCCTAAGCTCCAGAACTGTGGGAAATAAATGCCTATTGTTTAAGCCACTGGTCTCAGGTATTGGTTATAGACTGAGCAGACTAAGAGAGTGGGGGAGATGCTGTTTGCTTGGGTCCTTTCTGCTTTTGTTTCATGGGACTCACATGTTGTGTGCTCTTATTTTCTCATATTTACTACATCTACTCTTGATTATTAGAAACACTTCCTATAACCAACAAAAATCCTCTTTCCCTGGTGTTATGTTTATATTTTTCTACTGTTCTTTGTTTAAGCAGCAACTCTTGGATTGCTAAACTTTGTTTATAAATGATCTTGTTTGTTTGCCAAGTCAACTGCATGTGGGATAAACAATTTTAGGATGTAATAGGTCTCAATGTCATTTGCAAGTCTCTCCCACAATGCGGTTATATCCACACATGCAAATAAATTTGACCGTATTTAGTAAAAAATATTAAGTTTTATTATTCTATGTAATGACAAGTAACTGGTTTGATGGCATTTTCAAATTTTTGGCTGTTGGATTTAGTCCTGTGAAGATATGAACTATATGAATTGTTAACTTATATAAAAATTATATTGGAAGTTTTAAAAAGTTTTAAAAATCTGACCACGAAGTAATAAAATTTACCTCAGTACCTTAACTTATCTAACATTGCTAATAAACTTTAGAATTGAATCTGTAATAAGCTTCCTAAAATAATAAATTTTATTTTATACATCTAGTAAAAAAGACTAGTTTTTCCCCTGTCTTTGAATTTATTTGGATACATTGTCATGAAGAGTTATTTAAAAAATGACAGACTTATATTGAAAAAACATTAGCTTAATTTATGTGAAATTGCTATTAGACCAAAAAGTGGTAACTAATATTACTAATAATTATTTTTATTAACTCACTGATTTTCCCTTTTAAATTTAATATTTTCATCACAGTCTGGAAATTAAACCACTGTGTTCATTCACTTCTAGAAGTCCATTGGGTCAACACTGATTTGTCATGCTTTTGTATGTCATAGTGCACACACCAGTGAAAACATGTATGTATGAGTTTTGGAGGGTGGTTATTGTATGGATTGTCTGAACATTTCATTTTTTTTTCTGTAACATGGCTCTACTAGCATTTAGTTGTCTTTAACTGCATTTGAAACAATTTTGTTAGATTGTATTGTGACAGCTGTCATATCAGCATGTATTTATAAAAATTATCAAAATTGGTGAATTCTTATGTAGCCCTTTTAATATTGAAGATGGAGGAAAATATGCAACATTTTCAGCTTATTGTGCTTTATTGCTTTAGGAAAAGTAAGAAATGCAACTGAAGTGCAAAATAAGTGCAGTGTATGGAGAAGGTTCTGTGGCAGACGGAACATGTCAAAAATAGTTTGTGAAGTTTCGTGCTGGAGATTTTTTGCTGGATGATGCCGCACAGTTGGGAAGACCAGTTAAAGTTGACAGTGATCAAATTGAGATATTAATTGAAAATGATCAATATTATTCTATGCAAGAGATAGCTGACATACTCAAAATATCCAAATCAATAAAATTATTGGTGAAAACAAAAAATGTCTCTTTTATTTTATGGGAAAAAACCAAATAGACTTTTGGCCAAACCGTTCTTTTCAGGAGTGGATCAACCTGTTTTTGAAAATCTGGTCAAGATGAAATATGCCTCTAATAATTTGGGCACCTTTATTTTGCTAAAAGTTGATAGTAGTTTCTCACATTCACTGTGTCCATTAGGGGAGGTCTTGTGAATGCTTTTGTGTTCAGTCTGGGTCACAAGGATTCACGGAACTCTTACTATATATGGAGAGTTAGCAGGGGGTTGGGAAGATAAAGATGACTAAGATATAAATTTGTCAGAATAGTATCATATATTGCAGCATTAAGTGTTAAATAAGGTTAAGACACATCTGTAAAAAACAAAACAAAACTCCACAATCATTCCAATAGCAAGGAATTAATTCTACAAGTATTTAGGAAGCCCAGCCATAAACAAGATGCATATTAGTCATGCTGTCTCCTGTGTGGTACAGCAGTGAACAAAAAACACACTCTTCCTGGCCCTCCGGAGCAAAGTACATAAGTGATGCATACTTGGCAACAACTATACAGCCGTTTATAATGGTCTTCAACTGGTTTTGCTCTGTGCTGCTGGGGTGAGCTCTCTGAAATGGGAGTCTCATTATGTCACTTTCCTTCCTTAACAGCCTTGAGTGATGTTCTTGTTGCCTAATGAAAACAGGTCAAATTCCATAATATGGCTTTACACACTGATACTATATTAATTTTCTGGTCTCCACCTGCTCCTTCGCATGCGTCTGACACTGTCGCCAAACAGGAATACTTGCTGATCCCCAAACATCTTGTGTGTTTTCATGCCTCTGTGCCCTTGCTCACATGGACCCCTTTCCCTGAAAGTTCCTCCCCCCACTACCTGCACACAGACATCCTTTATGCCCGTTCTCCTGGCAAACGCCCACACATTCTGATGCTACCTGTTCAATGATCTCCCAAGCATAATTCACTGTGTTTCTGTAGCACTTTGTTAACTCACCTACTGCATAATTTATAATAGTTGTTTTTATGTCAACCTCCTGGACTAGATGACAAGGTCTTTGAGAGTTCTAAACTGGATCCATCTTAAGCTTAAATTATCCCTGGTGCTGAAGCTTCCTCTATACTGTTTCTTAAGAGTTGGCTTTTGTTTCCTAAAACAAGAACAAAACTGGTTCTCACTTTTCTAAGAACTTCTAAGTACACAATCTCATTACAAAAATAGAACTACCTTGTGGAGAAAGTAGAATTGTATCTAGTTCACAGTCAAGGATCTGTGAAGTGCTTGTTTCAAAATAATCAAGAAAGTGTTGGGATTATGATTGTTTTACATTCTCGCCTTTGTTCATTCACATCAATTTTGCTGTCTTTCTATACCAAAATTCCATGTAATTACTTTTCTTTTTACAATACTCACAGACATATCAGAAAAGGAACCCAAGCCATGGCTTTTACCCTGGACTGAATGAATAAACATTGGCTGAGTAGAATATGTTCCTTTCTGCAGTCCTTGTTACCAAGTTAAGCAAGGGAATGGGTAGTCATGGTGATGACTTGTGCTCTGATTTCGCCAGGTGGTGTGACCCGCCTCTCTTTGGCTGTAGCCTACCCTGAGTGTTCCTGGCTGAGGGCTGTGGTTTTTGCTATTGCTACCACTTTGTTTCTCTTGCCTTGCCCCCAGGGCTGCCTTCTGTCAGCGTCTAGACTTTTGCTTCTGTTCTTGGAGCAGTGTTTCTTTCTGCCCAGTTCTTAGAACTGGGAAATATTCTTCCACAAGGAATGAGATTTTGTGTCTAAAAAAGGGAATCCAGGACATTGGATGGGCTTCACCCCTGAGAACTCAACATCATCACTATCTAGCAGTGTTCAAGTCTCTTCATTGTTTTTTCCAAGGGGCTTTAAGGGTCTGCTTCAGGTAGACTTATCATTCAATTTTCTTTCAACCAATACTTATTGAGTACTTACTATATCTTAAGCAATATGCTAGAGTGTAGCACGTTCCATCTCAAAATTGCAATGTTATCCCAAATTAGCCCTCCATTACAAGCGAGGGAACCTCGGATCTGAGAGTTCAGTAATTTGCCCAAGGTAACAAACCCAGTAAGTGGCAGAGCTAGGGTCAGAACACGCCTATGTGACCCTAAAGCCTTTGTTCTTCCTGTTGCCTCATGCTGCTTCCTAATATGAACATGACCATAATCTATATGGTCATTTAAGATTCAGAGGATTTAACCAGTAAGAATGACATTGCCATGCAGGTAGCATTTAAACATTTACTGGGAGAATACCCCTGCTAAAGCTGCAAGCACTACTAGAATCTCTAAGGTTTGTAAGACATTGTAAATGGCGATGAAAGGCAGCTCCGTGTACATATTTGATTTTTGCTCTTCCTCTTTAACTACAAAGGTAAGGAAAAGAAAGACTATTTTTTACAACTTAACTGTCTAAGTGACTTAGACATTCTGGAGGGATTCTTATTTTCTCTACTCTCATGAGCCCTCAAAGGACTAACATGTTAAAAATTGGGATTATTCTTTCCAGATGTTAGAGTTTTGATTGCAAGTAGAATAGGAGTAGCTAAGTGGTGGTGGACCTGGCATTGCCTAATGGAAAATGTTCAGACAATACATGAAGAAATGCCAAGTCTCTTGCAATTTTGTTAGTATTGATATGTGTTTAGCTCAGCCAGTTGTATTTGAGGTTGTGGGGCTGACTAGAATGACCAGCGAAAAACTCCAGGGTTTCCTCCCTATTCCACTGTAATTCCTGACTGTTGAGTAGATTAAAGATATCAATTCTGTACTTAGGTAAGAAATTAAATAAAATATATACCATCAGTGAATATGTTAATTCTTTAAAAATTGCTTAATTCAGAAAGGAAATGAGAAATCAGATTGGAGGGAAATTCAGACTATTTAAATGAATACTTACCTCTAAAATTACCACCATGTGTTTTAATAAACCATAACTCACTATTAAATTATATTAATTTGTTTAATTCCATCTTCTGCCTTAAAAATACTTCAAGCCTTTTTCATTTTTGTACACGGAATCTGCATGAAGATTCCTTGCCTGCCCTAAGACTATGATTTTATTTATTTCAGGGGTAACTACTTGGTAATGCCTTTCCATTTCTCTTGGACTTTCTAATGGGAACCAATGTTTGATCCATAAAATTTTCCCCTGCAGAATTACCCTTGTCAGCCCTTAACCAGAAAAGACACCCGGTATTCAGGCTGCCTGTCATTACCCAAACCAATAAGCAATGACAGCTATTGAATGGGCACTTTATTCAGATGGCTGGCAATCTGAGAAGATGGTGGGTTCATACCCTAATAGATCATCTTGTCTTTCTTCCAGGGCCAAACCTCTTATAAGGTTGGGGGTGGGTGGATAAACAAAGCCTGGTGAGGGTTTTGAAATCCAGGAGGGATTAGTGTGAGCAAAGCATCAGCAATCCTGTTCTGGGAAGTTAGCTCTTCCCAGGGGAGGGTGGTCATCTGCTCTCCTTTGCAACACAAAAGGCCCAGAGGTCCCCAGGTGGTGATCTTCTATCAGTGCCCCAGGGGCCTGGCTGTTTTCCCAGGAGCCCGGATGGGCCTTATCTGCAGTTTCTGAAACGAAAGCTTTAACATACACATTACTTGCTAGACTTATAACTTTTTCCTTAAGGTAAAATTTTCCAAGTCTTGAGTCCCCTATCAAATCTAGAAGCTGACATGTATCAGTGAAGCTGGTGGCAATTTTGACCATGACTGTATTCCCATTTTAGAGTAAAAACCATTTCATACTCTCCATGTTTATCACGCAATAATTTGGGCGAGGGTTTGGTCTGGTTTTTAAATTTGCCATAGTCTTTTCAACCCTGAGAGAAGATAGCAGGTATCACAAGGTAGTGTGGATGTGTTCACTTCAGTGAGGAAACCTCTACCTGAGATTCCTGTGTCTTGTCTTTGGTTTCTGTAATATAAAACACAAATGAAAGAGGGAAAAGAACTGTATATTACCAGTCAAAACTGTAAAGTGTCCAGGTGATGCTTTTGTTACTCTAAAATCACCTTCAGTTTTTTTGACATTGGAAAATTATTCTGTGTAACAAAACTAAACTGTAGAAAATTATTCTTTGCGTGTAGTCTTGTTGAAAAAGTGGTTAGCAAATCCCAGAGATCTCTTTGGAATTAGGAATTCTGGACTCAAGAAGAAAAAACAGTTTGGAAAACAATTTTATAAATTCAATTTTATTAACAAAAATTTTCTGATAGAGGCAGCATGACAAATGGAAAGACTCTGGGGTCAGACAAGTCTAGGTTTGAATCCTGGTTCTGCCACTTGCCAACCAGATCACCCTGGCAAGAATATTTCACTCTGGGGACCTCAGTTTCTTTCTTTGTAAAATGATGAAATGAATATATAAGAATTATTATGAGAAATCAATGTATGAAAATTTAGACTAGTGAAGGCCTCCCAATAACTTTGAAAATACTTAAGCTTTTAATATGAAACGTTGTTATTACTGGGTTATATTTGCACTATGGAGCATAGTAGCCACACAAAATGAAAGATTAATGCTATGCAGCCTAAAATGTTGATATGAATCTTTCTCCTTATTGCCATGGCTGAGAATAATAATACTAGTAGCTATCATTTATTGTGTTCTTACACTGTACTAGGTGGTATATAAACATATGTAATTTAATTTTCAAAAACTACCCGGTGGGGTAGTTTATGTGATTTTAAGTAATGAGCTTAGCTGAAATTGAAATTTTGAAAATAGTTTACTTTGTCATTCTGGCAGATAGACATTGGAGTTTATAAAAATAAGCTAGGCTAAATCAACTCCTCTCACAGACCTTAGAAATCAGGGTTTTAGTTGTGTGGGAAAAGCTCCAGGAAAAAAAAGTTGTAAAAAGAATCTGAACATTCTATTTACTCATTTTTTTAAAAGATTTTATTTATTTATTTTTAGAGATAGAGAAAGAGAGATAGAGAAGCATCAATGTGCGGTTGCTGGGGGTCATGGCCTGCAACCCAGGCATGTACCCTGACTGGGAATTGAACCTGCGACACTTTGGTTCATAGCCCGTGCTCAATCCACTGAACTATGCCAGCCAGGGCTCTATTTACTCATTTTTCAAGCAGGTATGTATTTAAAAAAATAAGTCTTAGGGCTTACCTATCAAGTCTGGTAAGACTTTGAACTGTGCCAGTGAGGCCTGTGAGGAAGTGAAAGCTGCTTCCATCCGTTCTTTACAAAGCACAGTTGCTTGAAGTAGGTACTTAATACCTACTCAGTAGGTGCTTAACATAGTGGATACTAGATAATGCTTATTTAATGATATTTTGTTAAATAGAGAAATTAGCTTTTAATACAAAAAGTATATGTATTTGAACCTCCTTAAGATAATTTTTTTTTCCCATTGATAATTTTAAAGTTTTCAAAAACTTTTTTACATAGTTAATTTTAAAGCTATCCTGAGTCTTTCTAAACCTGGAATTTTGTCATAAAACAATTTTTCTTCTGATTTGTATTATTTATTTACCTTTAAAATATATTTAATTGATTATTCTATTACAGTTGTCCCAGTTTTCACCCCCCGCCCGGCCTGGTAACCTCCTTTCCTCCAGCAATCCCTGTCCCTTAGTTCATGTCCATGGGTCATATATATAAGTTCTTTGTCTTCTATACATTTCCTACACTATTCTTAACCCCCCCATCTATTTTGTACCTACCATTTATGCTCATTATTCCCTATTCCGTTTCCCCCATTCTCTACCTTCCCCTCCCAGCTAATTACCCTCCAAGTGATCTCCATATCCATGATTTTGTTTCTGTTCTGGTCCACTTAGTTTGGTTTTTAGATTCATTTTTTGATAGTTGTGAATTTATTGCCATTTTAACATTCATAGATTTGATCTTCTTTTTCTTAAATAAGTCCCTTTAATATTTCATGTAATAATAGCTTTGTGATGATGAACTCCTTTAACTTTACCTTGTCTGGGAAGTGTTTTATCTGCCCTTCCATTCTAAATTATAACTTTGCTGGCTAGAGTAATCTAGCCTATAGGTCCTTGCTTTTTATCACTTTGAATACTTCTTTCCAGTCCCTTATAGCCTGCAGTTTCTTTTGAGAAATCAGCTGATAATGTTTTGGGAACTGTTTTGTAGGTAATCTCTGCTTCTCTCTTGCTGCTTTTAAGATTCTCTCTTTATCTTCAACTTTTGGCATTTTAATTATGTGTCTTGGTGTGATCCTCTTTGGGTCCAACTCTCTGTGCTTCCTGGACTTGTATGTCTATTTCCATCACCAAATTAGGGAAGTTTTCTTTCATTGTTTTTTCAGATATGTTTTTAATTTTTTTCTCTTCCTCTTCTTCTAATGCCCCTGTGATTTGGATATTGGTACATTTGGAGATGTCCCAGAGGTTTCCTATACTATCCTTTTTTTTTTAATTCTTATTTCTTCTTGCTGTTCTGGTTGAATGCTTATTCCTTCCTTGTGAAGGAATTGTTCCAAATTGTTGATTTGAATGCTGGCTTCCTCACCTTCACTGTTGGTTCCCTGTAGATTTTTCTTTATTTCACTTAGTGTAACCTTCATTTCTTCCTTTATGTTGTTGCTGTACTCAGTGAATTCTTCAAGCATCCTGATCACCAGTGTTGTGAACTCTGTATCTGATAGGTTTGTTTTGTTTGGTTCTTTTTCTGGGGTTTTGTTTTATTCTTTCATTTGGGTCATATTTCTTTGTCTCCTCAATTTGGCAGCCTCCCTGTATTTGTTTCTGTATATTAAGTAGAGCTTCTTTGAGTCCCTGTCTTAGTAATGTGTTCTATTGTAGAAAAGGCATCTGTAAATTGTGTGGGGTGGAACCTTAGCTAATTACCAGGGTGGGGCAACCCACTTCTCTCTTTGTGGCTCTGTGTGGAGGGATGGCTCAGAGAGGGGACAGAGCTTCTGACTGGCTTATGGAGGTTTCCCCAGCACTTGCCCCACTTCTAGTCACTTTGCCCTCTCTCTGTATATGACTGGTGCTCTTCCAGCTGTTGCCCTGGTGGTGAATCCCAGAATGGGTGGGTTTGTGTATGTTCTAAGAACCTGTGGGCCCTTTAAGTAGAGTCCCTGGAAATCTCACAGAGTCTTCCACAACTCCAACCTCCACTGCTTTTAAGAACCAGAAGTTATAGGAATTTATCAGTCTGGCCTGGGGCTAGTATCACTTGCTCCCAATGTATACCTCCTGATTTTTATCCACCACACATGAATGTTGGACCACCCCTTCCACCACTGCCACAACTCCATGCCAGAGAGCATCTCATCACCTTTATGCCCATCTCTGCCTCTCTGCCTCTCCTATCCACCTGGATGTATTTGTCTTCTTTAAATCCTTGGTTGTCAGACTTCCATGCAGTTTGATTTTCTGATAGTTGTAGGGTTATTTGTTTTGAGATTTAGTTGTAATTCTCTCTATGGTCACTCAGGCAGGTAAAGTTTGTCAACCTAAGCCTCCATCTTTAAAAGTCTCACTTTTAAAATTTTGAAAATATTTTTTAAGTGGCAGAAATTCATACATAAGAATATCTCACATTTAATTCTTTTTTTTTCATATTTAATTCTTACAAATAAGCACATGAAGTGATATAATTTGAAAAGCTTTATATCATGAATAGCCAAAGAAGAGAAATGATAAAATTTGAAACATTCCAGTGAGCTTAAATTTGTACATAATCCAGTTTCTTTGTTCTGTGAATGTTTTCTGGACTATAGACAGAGTAAAGCAAAAGAAAAATAACACTGTCAATATATTTCAGTACATTATAAATGATATTATTTTATTTTTTTACATTTTTGGTATATTTTTCCATTACCATTTATCTCCTCTATTTTCTCTCCCACCTCCACCCACCCCTTTACCCTCCAGAATCACAACATTGTTGTCTGTATCCATGAGCAGTGCATCTCTCAGTCCTCACAACAACTCTGTCAAGTAAATATTGTTTTCTTTTCATTTTACAGTTGGAAAAACAGAGGTATGAAAGTCAAATGACATGTACAAAGTCACTCAGCCAGCAAATGGCAGAAACAAGTTTAAAACTTAGGTCTCTTTGACTCTACATCCCACAGTTTTGGGAGCTGTGGTATCCTGAGCTTAGCCTGAGCTTGGTGGGCCCAGCTCCTGCAGGATCTGGTTCCCAAAGTGTGCACAGATGGGCTTATCAACCAAAATATTGAGCCCAACTAGCAATAACTTGTTCTCCCTAAAGTATCCAAGGTTATTTGCTCTGGCAAAAGAAATATCCATATACCTTCTAAAAAATCAGATGAGGGGATTCTAAGTTAAAATGGAATGGATGTGTGCAAGAATGAAAAAAGGTCCATTTTGAAATTCAAAGGGATTTTTTTTTCAGTTATTACAGAGTCAAGCTTAATACTGAGGAGCCTCATAAACTGTAACATTTGTTTTCTGATTCAATATTATTGTTCAGGCTAGGAGTTCTGAAGAAATACAACTGTTTGGTTATTTCCCCTGGTGTCACTAGACCAAACTACTTTGTAGACTTAGTTTGGGATTTGTAATAGCAGCTGAAAACCATTCATAAGGCATCATTTTTCTGGCAAATTAGTGAAAAATTCCAATTCTATATGCCTTTTTTCAAATGGATCTTGTGTAGGAGCAAAGAAGTTTAAGTGGAAAAATGACTCTTTAGATAATATTAGATTGAGATTTTCATTATACTAAAGCAAATATTAAAATTAAAGGAACTATACAATAATAGTAACATAGCAATTTCTCTCCCTCACTGCATTTACAATGTCTTTCTTTTTTCTACATTAACTTCTATACTATATTTCAAATAAAAAATAATACTAGATAATAAAAAGGAATTTTTACACAGCTATGTGAAGAAGATTAATTTTGAGAAATTCAAATAAGTTAGATGTCTGCTCACATACATTTAAGTACACTTTTCTCTAAATATATTTAATTAACTAAACCCAATTGTCTTATCTTGTGTCTTCACACCTTTATTTTTTATAATAATGTGAGTGGAGTCAAGAATCTTATGTGTTTTTTCTAGCAGTACTTCAGAAAGCCAAAACCAAATAGAATAACCAGAAAAATGTATAGTATTTTAGTAACTATGCTGTCAAAAGTGGCACCTATATTTATTTGGCTACCCAATCCTCAGAAAGAAACTAAATGGATTTACAAACTTTCCAAAACAAATGAAAAAAAATTTTTACCCTCCGGCTTAGCAAAAAGCCTGGAACTTCCAGCCTAATAGATCATTGTTTTGGAAATTTATGTTTCTAAAAAGGGGAGGGGGGCCAAATGCGAACACCATCGCAACCATAGCTAATTAAAAACATTTGGTGAATGAGCTGATTTTGGCTGAAAGAGATGAGTTGCAATACTTGAAGTGACTGGTGTGGAACTCAGAAAGGAGTCCAAGAAAGTATTTCTTTGCTTTGTATACAATAACTTTAGCCAGCCATCTCTATGAATGACAGCAGTATCCAGAAGGTTATACTTTTTTGAGATAAGCAGATAACCAGCCTTTTAAGGCAATAGTGTTCTCTGAAAAACAAATGAAGAACAGACAAACAAAAACTGCCTGGTGCGGAAAAGATGTTGACTCTCTAAGCAATACATAATTTTTTCAAGGAGTTGCCCACCCAATTAGTTTCAATTGTTTAATTTTTTAAATAATTTAATTCATTTCACTGAAATATGACAACATTCAGTGCTGGCAAGTGAGGAGAGGAACAGAGTTGTGGAAAAGAGAACAAATTGTTAAGACATTTCTAGAAAGCCATTTGGTAACACCATTGAAAACAATAATGTATGTACACATTTTGGCTCAGTGATTGAACTTTTAGGGAATTATCCAAAGGAAATAATTAGAGATTCAGATAAAAACAGCCTACTGTTTGTCAACTAACAAACAAATAGTTAAAGAAAAGTAGGTACATCTATTCAAGGGGATTCTATGAAGCCAGGTTCTGAAAAATGTTTTGTGACATAAGAAGTAATTATTATATCTTAATATGTTGCTAAGGAAAGGAAAATGCATACCAAATGAACTAAAATAAAATGAATATATCCCCTGGTTTGGGGAACGTGATGAAGGGCAGACCACAACAGGAAAAATTTAATTTGAAAATGACCGAGATGGCCTTTGCTTGTGGTGTGTGACCAGCTCTTGCCAGAGCGGAGAGCCTGTGCTGGACAGCAGAGCTTTCTGCGTTGGCTGGAAGATATGAACACATCTGTGTGGCGATTAGCTCTTCATTCATATTTGCAGTGGCCTAAACCTAGATGATGTTTGAGAAATACATTTTCAATGAGATCATGTAGTAATTTAGAATAAATACCTTTATATATGAAAATTCTCAAGTGATTAATCACCAGAGACACTATGATCAAGGTTTGCTTTTTGGTTTGTTTTGTTTTTCCCATTGTGGGATTTTGTGCTCTGTAAATAATGTCACCAGTGCTGTCCATTACATACCTCCAAAGGCTCTGTATTGACTGCTGCTGGCCCTTAACCTGCAAGCCACTTTAGTTTGGGGTACCTGCCGCCTCTGTAATGACACATTCTTACAACCACACGAGTCACAAGCTATCTGTCTGGTACTGAAACAGACCTATGGGGCTTCAATTCTGATTTTAAACAATTAGCTTCAATATGAAATCTTGACGGCATAAAAGGTTTCCTGTGCCAGTAGGTCAACATAGATGTGGGCTGCCCCGATGGATCTTGGGATTCAGTTGTCTTGGGAACTCTTATTAGAGACAGTTACTTTTCTGCTCCAGTGCAAATGCTCCACTTGAAAATCAGTGGCAGGATCAGCACTGGTGGAGGTGATGAGACAATCAGAAATGAAATAGCCATGCTATGAACAACAAAAGTATATTTTATCTTACAAATCGTTGTATAAAACTTGCCAGGTAGCTTGCAGCAACTATGGACTTGCTTGGATGATTCTGTTTCTAGCTTTCCATGTTGTAAAAGTTCTTGTACTTCAGTGTATTTGTATCAGTGTGTTATTTATCAAAAGATATTTTACATGGACGCAATCTCAACTTTACTGAAAAATTGAAAGAAGAGTCCGAAACTGTTTTCCCTTGCACTGGAGCAAGTTACTATCACCCTTGGATACTTTAGTGCATTTTCTACCACTGCCAATGGTTTTCCTAATGAACCATAATAAAACCATACAATTAGGAAATTAACACTGATATTTTATTGCCATCTTAACCTCAAACACTGTGCAAGTATCACGAGTTATCTTGGATATGCCCTTTGTAGCAAAAGGATCCAAGTCAGAATCTCACATTATCTTCAGTTGTCATGTGCTACTCTCTTGTCTACTTCAGTGTTTCCTCACTTTTTTTTGACTTCCATGACCTTGAAAATTTTAAAGCAGTTATTCTGTGGTGTGTTCTTAATGTATGCTTTTCTTGCTTTTTTATTGATTAGAGTCAATTAATGGAATATCATGGAAGTGATTCAGTGTTCTCCTTGTGCCCTATCATGATTTCTACTTGTCCTATTATTTATGACATTAAATTGGATCATTTGATTCCAGTGGTGTCTTCTAGCTTATCTGTGTAATTAATAAATGTTTTGTAAAAATGTACTTTGAGACTAGCTAGATCTCCCATTTCTTATCAAACTTGCTATCTATCATCTGTCTATCAACTTCTATCTCAGTATAGACTTATGAATTTTATGTTTAGAGCAATCAATCGATCTGTATGTGGAAAATATTCATACCTAACATGAAAGCTGTAGAAAGAAAGAACTAGCTCTGGCTGGTATGGCTTAGTGGATTGAATGGTGGCCTGTGAACCAAAGGATTGCTGGTTCAATTCCCAGTCAGGGCACAGGCTTGGGTTGTGGGCCAGGTCCCCAGAAGGGGGCGTGCAAGAGGCAATCACACATTGATGTTTCTCTTCCTCTCTTTCTCCCTTCATTTCATTCTGTCTAAAAATAAATAAAAAAAATCTTTAAAAGAAAGAAAGAACTAATAAATATATTTGTATTATTGCCTTGTTTTGATTCCAAAGGACCCCCTCTTTTAACTTCTTTTGGGCAAGAGGCAAGTGGAATTATGAGAGTTTCAACAAATATTTACATCTTAAGTTGGTTGATGGTTCCAGTGGTATTAAAAAACCTCTTATTTTGTCTGTGTTCTCTCTGTTCTGCATTGAAACAGCGTAGTATAAAACTGTTTCTAGTGACTTGTGTATCACATAACATTGCAGACTCACTGCCAGGTGTTTTGGATACCAGTACCACATGGGGAAACACCTTTGGATCTTTCTATAGTCTGTGCTGGCACCTGTTTTTACAATTATTCAATTGGTATGCTTTAATCCTTCTGTAATAAATAGAATATAGTTTTGACTTTATAGTTTCACTCATATAAACAATAGCAAACAAAACATGATTTATGCAAAAAAAAATTTAAAGCTCTCTTTCCCCCAATCATTAAGAATGAAGACTTTGTAAATGAAAATATGAATCTGGCCCAGAGTTATAAATAAATTACACATACAGCCTAACCTATAAAATTATGAAACTTTGTAGGGTCTTATAAAGTGTTTGGAACCAAGGAGCATACTAGAGGATGGCCAGCATGATCTGGCTCTTGGGAGAGGGAGTAAAATCTAGTGGCAGGTTCTTAAGTTCTCTTTCCATTTGCTGTGTTCACTCAAGCAATCATCATTCTGATAATGCAATATTACTTGGTATTTACATTGTCTGTTTATGTGAGCCATTCATTGCTTTTAACACCAACTCATAAATTTTCACTCTAGCCTGGGTAGGTGAGCCAAAAATAGCACTGCACATATTGTACAGATGGAGGAATTGGTCCTTGTCTGTATAAAAGTGATGTGGAGAATGGAACAATTATCGGTTTGCAAGTTAGACAGAAAGTAAAAATTCTTCGTAAACAAGATAAGGCCTATTTCTTTGGAGAACTATTTTAAGCTTTCTCTAAATTATAAAGTTTTAATATGTGTATTGCTTTTGCCAGAGGGCTAGACCCTGCTATGAAGATGATTTAAATATTATGACTTAACTTCATATTGGTAATAAACTGGTGGACCATTAGTATTAAACATAAAAACAAGTTACTCAGCTGCTTGAAGAAAATAGTATGACCACATGTTGAAAACAGATACTTATTAGGTAATTATACTATATTCTATAGAAGTGAGAGATAGGGCCACCGTATGTTTATACTTGGCCTTTTAGTTTAACTAATTGTATTCTAGGCACAAGGATAGAATATTAATGAGTTAAATTAAATATTGCAGGGATAGAAAGAATTTTGGAATATTAAAAAATTTAAAAGTATTAACATAGGAGATAAATAATTATACTTTATATGCAAATATATTCTTAAGTGATTATAGAGACTATTATTGCTGTTGTTAACATGGTCATTGCTGTAGTAACTATGGTTTAAATCTCAAACATTATAATTTATTATTATTTTTAATATATTTTATTGATTATTCTATTATAGTTGTCCTAATTGCTCCCCCTGTGCCCTCCTCCTCCCAGTATCCCCCATTCCCTCCAGCAATCCACCTCCCCTTAGTTCATGAAACGGGGTCATGTATATACGTTCTTTGGCTACTCCACTCCTATACTGTTTGTAGCATCCCCCTGTCTATTCTCTACCTACCAGTTTGTACTTCTAAATCCCTGTACCATTTTCCCCATTATCCCCATTCCCCCTCCCACCTGATATTCCTCCAAATGATTTCCATATCTAGGATTTTGTTCCTGTTCTGCCTATTTGCTTAGTCTGTTTTTTTAGATTTAATTGTTGATAGTTGTGCATTTATTGCCATTTTAATGTTCATAGTTTTGATCTTCCTTTTCTTAAATAAGTCTTTTTTAAAAGTTTTTATTTTTAAAAACTGAAATAAAAGTTTTTATTTTTTTAAAGATTTTATTTATTTATTTTTAGAGAGGGAAGGGAGGGAGACAGAAAGAAAGAAAGAGAGAGAAAAACATCAATGTGTGGTTGCTGGGGGTCATGGCCTGCAACCCAGGCATGTACCCTGACTGGGAATCGAACCTGTGACACTTTGGTTCACAGCCCACGCTCAATCCACTGAGCTATATCAGCCAGGGCTAAATAAGTCTCTTTAACATTTCATATAATAATGACTTGGTGATGATGAATTCCCTTAACTTTACCTTGTCTGGGAAGCACTTGATCTGCCCTTCCATTCTAAATGATAGCTTTGCTGGATAGAGTAATCTAGGTTGCAGGTCCTTGCTTTTCATCACTTTGAATACTTCTTTCCAGTCCTTTCTAGCCTGCAAATGTTTCTTCTGAGAAATCAGCTGATAGTCTTATGGGAACTCTTTTGTAAGTAACTCTCTGCTTTTCTCTTGCTGCTTTTAAGATTCTCCCTTTATCTTCAACCTTTGGCATTTTAATTATGATGTGTCTTGGTGTGGTTCTCTTTGGGTTCATCTTGTTTGGGACCCTCTGGGCTTCCTGGACTTGTATGTCCATTTCCTTCACCAAACTAGGAAAGTTTTCTTTCATTTTTTCAAATAAGTTTTCAGTTTCTCGCTGTTTCTCTTTTTCTTGCACCCATATGATTTGAATGCTGGTACATTTGAAGTTGTCTGAGAGGCTCCTAGCCTATCCTTGTTTTTCTTATTTTTTTATTTTTTTTCCTTGCTGTTCTGATTGAATGTTTTTTTCTTTTTATGTTCCAAATCATTGCTTTGATTCTTGGCTTCATCCACTCACTATTGTTTCCCTGTAAATTTTCTTTTTTTCATTTAGTGTAAACTTCATTTCTGCCTGGGTCTTTTTTATGCTGTTGAAGTACCCAATGAGTTCCTTGAGCATACTAATAACCATTGTTTTGAACTCTACACATGGTAGATTGCTTACCTCCATTTTGCTTAGTTCCTTTTCTGGAGTTTTGATTTGTTCTTTCACTTGGGCCATACTTCTTCATCTCCTTATTTTGGCAGCTAATCTCCCTATGTTTGTTTCTATGTATTAGGTAAAGCTGCTCTGACTCTTTGGCTTAGTAGTGTGGCCAACTGTGGAAATGCACACCAGTAAGTTGGATGGGGCAGAACCTTAGGTAATCATCAGGGTGAGACAGCCTGTGTGAACCAGGTTGATGGAGTCTCCAGTATGGTGTTGCCTCTCTGTGGCCCTGTGTGGATGAGGGTTCAGAAAGGGGACCAGGCCACTGCCTGGCCTCTGGAGTTTCATCTTGGAGGAACCTGTCTCCTGGTACTCGCCTTGATTCCAGACTCTTCTGATTTTTCTTGTATGCCACTGGTACCCTTCCAGTTCCTGCTGCAGTGATAGAACCCAGAGGGAGTGAGTCTGCATAAATCCTAAGTCCATTGTGGGCCCTTTAAGAGGAGATTCCTGAGAATCTGGCAGTTTCTCCCACTGCCTCAACCTCCACTGGTCTTTGTAGCCAGAAATTATGGGGACTTGTCTTCCTGGCACTGGAACCCTGGGGTGGGTGGTATGGTGGGCTGGGATCCTTTGCTCCTGAAATATCCCTCCTGGTTTTTATCCGTGCACCTGGGGTGGGACTGCCCATTCCACATCTCTGCACCTCTGTCTGTCTCTGTGCATCTCCACATCTCTGTCCCTCCTACCCAGCTGGGTGAATATGACTTCTTTAATTCTTCATTTGTCAGACTTCCACAGAACTTGATTTTCTGATGATTCTGGGTGATAATTCTTTTGTATTTAGTTGTAATTTGTGATGTGGTTGTGTGAGGAGGTAAGCTGTGTTTACTTACACCTTCATCTTGACTGGAAGTCAAACATATTACCTTTTAGAACCTAAAATAATGCTGTGCACAGATAGAACTTTAATGTTTCTTCAGTTTCCATACATGTATATCAGCATTTCAGTAACTTTTGGACAACTTAACAAAGGTTAAAACTTGAAAACATATGCTAAAATCTTGCTCACTGTCAATAATTAAATTTAAATTATTATTAACAATTTTGAAATCTTAAATGTTAAGTAAGCATAAAAGTAAATGACATATTATGTTAGTGAATTAGAAGTTCATTTGGGTCTTAGAATTAAAAATATTTATAAATATTAAAGTAACTATTTACAAGAAAGAAGAGTTTTCTAAACATACAAATAAGTTGCCTAAGTAAAAGAGTTTGAACTTATACAAGTAAGATAGTACAACCAGAGAAACTACTGAACCTACATATGAGTATTGCAATTATGGGAGGAAAACCTCCATAAGAAGAAAACATTAGGTGGTCCCCAAGCCTCAGGCAGCTCACAGTGAAAACAGTACCAGGGACCTGACCTTCAGAGCAGCAGCAAGACAGGTGAACAGAGTTGTTGCCTGGCTCTTTGTCCTAATATTCTGAATCTTCAGGGACCCTCAGTGGGCATACTTGTTTATGTTGTGAGCCAATGACTAAAAATTCAATGTTGAATGAAGAAGAAAACAATAAGAACAGCAACAGTTAAATAACACAGGGCATTTTCACTAGTATTCTCCCAGCTCCTTTCAGGAAAGCTGGCCCGGGGAAGGTTTTTTGGTTTCCTCTCTGGGTATTTTTCTGTAGTCCTAACTGACCAAACAGTTATGTGCATTTTCTCTTCCACATTAAAAAAAATGTAGACAGCCACCCATCCTCCTTAAATCTTTCAACAAAGTGAACAATAAAAATTATTGAAATGGGAGAAAAAAAGGGGAATGTGGGGGAAGACAAGCCCATCCAACTTTCCTTACAAAGACAGCCCTTTTTTCCCCTGTAGAGACATAAAGAAAACAAAGGAATCTACTGGAAAGTGAGATGATCAAGCACATGTGTCTTCAGTTTTCATAATAAAGACACTTGTTTTTGACTTGTGAAAGGATAGGAAAAGCTAGTTTGAAGTAGGAAGTTAGGGACTTCACAACCATCTTGTGATGCAAAGTGATTGTAAAAAGGATGAACAGTGTTTTTTAAGCCCAAGACAACTATTAAGTAACTGTACAGCTGTATATACATTTATTATCCTTATGCAGACAAGAAACTATAGGCACTCAGTAGACACAACAGGGGAAGGGACCTAACCTATGAGTGTATATTTTGTGCCAACTATTATGGTAGATGTTTTATTTAAATCATTTTTTCAACTCTGAAATACCTATTAAATTATTACAGGGTGTTACTTATGGAATTATTATAAGCTGGTTGTGAGGATTTAAATTACATAAAATAGGTAGTATCTGGTACATTCAATTCTCACAAACCCTGTAAATTTCAGCAAGGTTAAAGTGACCTGGCCAATGGCACACAGCTAGAAATTTGTCAAGATGGTGTTATCTGTACTGACCCCATGGCCCTCACTCCTGCTCTGCACCAAACTGCTGCAAAATAGATAATTGTCTACAACATGTGATAGGAAGGATCTCAGGCCAGAAATTCAAAGCAAAAAAAAATTTTTTTAGGCAAAATCTATTTTGATTAATAATTTGTAGTTACTGGGAGGTGTGCATTTTAAGCCTCTTCTACTTTTGAAGTATAATGTTTCTTATATCCTTCTTATAAGCTGAATGCTGTGGGCAAGCTGTGTTTCTAATGGCAACATATTTCTAAACCCATACATGGAGGTTAAGTTTGAGGAAATTTGATATTTCAAAATTTGTATGGTGAAATAAATGTGACACTTATTTGAGAATTTTGTGTTCTTGTGATGATAATTTATTTTCTCTAAGCCTTCATAGGTAGAATCCTTTAAATAGTTTCTGAGCTGATAGAATGATGTGTAATGCAGGCAGAAATTTAATATTCATAGAGATGTCAGGACTGTGTTTTTTAGTCCTAATTTATTCAATGTTATGTTTATTCATGATATATTTGCATCATGATACTCATGATGCAAACATTAGAAAGTGCACATGCACAACTATCAGGTGAAATTGTAAATAACTTAAGAATGAAATACTTTTGATTACAAATGTGATGATTAGGCCATAATTCACTTAAATGTTATATCCAATATAACATTTAATTTTAAGTGATTTAACTATTACTTTTCCTTTCTATCTAGTTAATTTTATGAAAATAACATTTTAGAACATAAACTCCAAAAAGAGAGATTTTGTCAATTTTGGTCACATCTGTATCCTTAGAACCTAGTTTAATGCCTAGTTAGTGCCCACTAAACATTATAGGGTCAGGCCCAAATAGTGCCCCTTTTTATTACAAAATCTTCTATTACAAAATTATAAGCATGTAATTCTGTAACAACATCACTCTCAAGCACACCATATGACATTTTAGATGAAATGTTAAAATTAAAACTATAAATTATTACACCCATATTATTACCCTACCAACCACACTCAAGCAGGTGTTACTTCTGCCAGACCCTGTATTAGAAAAAAAAAAGAATGAAATACTTTTTTTTTAATATATTTTATTGATTATGCTATTACAGTTGTCCCATTTCCCCCCTTCTCTCCCCTCCACCCTTTACCCCCTCCCACCCACATTTCCCCCTTTAGTTCCTGTCCATGTGTCATACTTATGAGTTCTTTAGTTTCTACATTCCCGTACTATTCTTGCCCTCCCCCTATCTATTTTCATCCTACATTCTATGCTACTTATTCTCTATACCTTTTCCCCCTCTCTCCTCCTCCCACCCCCCTGCTGCTACCCTCCATGTGCCCTCCATTTCTGTGGTTCTGTTCCTGTTCTAATTGTTTACTTAGTTTCTTTTGGTTTTGCTTTAGGTGTGGTTGTTAATATTTGTGAGTTTGCTGTCCTTTTACTATACATGTCTTTTCTTTATCTTCTTTTCTTAGATAAGTCCCTTTAGCATTTCATAAAATAAGGGCTTGGTGATGATGAACTCCTTTAACTTGACCTTATCTGAGAAGCACTTTATCTGCCCTTCCATTCTAAATGAGAGCTTTGCTGGATAGAGCAATCTGGGATGTAGGTCCTTGTCTTTCATGACTTGGAATATTTCTTTCTAGCCCCTTCTTGCCTGTAAGGTCTCTTTGGAGAAATCAGCTGACAGTCTGATGGGAACTCCTTTGTAGGTGACTGTCCCCTTACCTCTTGCTGCTTCTAGGATTCTCTCCTTCGTTTTTACCTTGGCTAATGGAATGATGATGTGCCTTGGTGTGTTTCTTCTTGGGTCCAACTTCTTTGGGGCTCTCTGAGCTTCTTGGATTTCTTGGAAGACTGTTCCCTTGCCAGATTGGGGAAGTTCTCCTTTATTATTTGTTCAAATACGTGCTCAATCTGTTGCTTTTCCCCTTCTGATTCTGGTACCCCTATAATTCGGATATTGGAACGTTTAAAGGTGTCTTGGATGCTCTTAATCTTTTCCTCAATTTTTTGAATTCTTATTTCATCATGCTTTCCTTCTTGGTTGATTCTATCTTCCTTCTGGTCCACTGTATTGTTTTGAGACTCAGATTCCTTCCTTTCACTATTGGCTCTCCTCCACGTGTCTTCCTGCATCCGTTTTATGGTAATCTGCATTCTTTCATCTAAATTTCATCCAAAATCCACCAGTTCCGTGAGCTTTCTGATCACCAGTGTTTTGAACTGCGCATCTGATAGACTGGCTAATTCTTGATCGCTCAAAAGGATGAGTCCTGGGGGACTGATCTGCTCTGTTGAAAACATAGTTCCCCCCCCCCCCCCCCCGTCTCTCCTTTTTTTTTTCCGGTCTGGTTGCTCTTGTTACGGTGGGGGGCGGAGCCTTAGGTGCTCACCAGGGCTGGGCACCCCGGTCGCTAGATTGTGACGTTATAAGTGGGGGCGGGGCGGTAGCGGGAGCGGGGCGGGAGAAAACAATGGCGGTAGTTCCGTTCCCCTGGACTCAGACCCTTGTCTGGGCTTCTGGGCCTCAAGTTCTGCCCTGGTCCGCAATCGCTGCCCCTCTGGGTCTGCCAGCCGCAGCTTGCGTACTCAGGGATCACCGCTGCCTTCTTGTGCGCCCGATGGCTTTTGCGCCGATTTTGCGCCAAACCTTCCCCCGACCTCCGCGCACCGCCAACCCGAGCCAGCCCCGCGCCCGCCTGGCTGTCTTCTCCTACCAGTCCGGATATATGGGTCTACTTCAGCTTCTTGGCTGCCTGACTTCCATTCAGGTAAATCCTCTGCCGGATCTGGGTGTTATTCTGATAGTAAATTATTGTTGTAAATTATTGGTTTTCTAATCTTGGTTGTACGAGGAGGTACGGTGCGTCCACCTATTCCTCCATCTTGCCGGAAGTCCAAGAATGAAATACTTATGCAAAAAGATAGAAGGTGAAGAAGTCAAACTCTAGCAATGTAGGAATAGAAAGAATTCTCATCAGAGAAACAATATTAAAGGGTAAACTATTAATATAGTAGTATAAATATTTATATAGAATTAAATCTTCAAATAAATCATAAACATTTTTATTGTTGTTGGTATTTTTATTACAAAGAGACAAAGAGCCTGTTGACGAGAACTTGTGTGATTCTTCCAGGTTTTTCAGAAAAGATGATAGAAAGGATCATATTATGATTGTGAGTGAACACAGGTGCAGCAGCCTGATGCTATGAAAGCCAATACTCTAGTGGCAGGTGCTGATGTAAAGGAAAGTGTTTTATTCAGATGCTGGCCATCTGGAAGATAGGGGACTCATGTTACAAAGCCCATCTCCTGGGGACATGGGGGACTCTTGTCTCAGAGTGCATCTTCATATCTCAGTGGAGACAGAGGTTTTCATAAAGAAGGAAAAAGGAACAGAACAAAGAGATCAAGGAAGGGGCTTGATAAGTTGTCTTCATGCAGATGAGCACAGTCTACTGTGATAAGGCAAATGATGGTCCTGTGGGCATCATCCTGGATTGACATCATCCTGACTTTTTCTCATCCTGACTTCAAGGTCGAAGGTCAGAAAGTTTACTGCAGCTGGGATGCCTGAAGATTGGAGTCTGTGCCTTTTGAAGTTAGATCCCAGGATTCTTAGACAAACATGCTGTTTATCTACAAGCTGCATATTAGTCAGAACCAGCACTTACAGAAACAGTGTCAAAAGAATGGTGGGTGGGTTACAATTTCCCACTGTTACAATTACCCAATGTTACAATTTTCCACTGTTACAAATCCTCACTGTCAAATTTTTTTCCATTTCCATGGGTATTACATGGGTTTAGCCAAAATATTTCAGAACACCAGAAAAATTCAGGATCCAGTCTAGTTCATAAGTGAGAAATAAAACTTTAAAGACAATTAACAGGACTAGAGTCTAATTTCCACAATTGCGTATAATAGATTTTATTGAAACAGATTTTTTTGCACTAGAATTACCCTCATTTTTATCAAATAACCAAATTAAGACCAACTTGTACTCACTTACTGGGGGTCTCCAAACTCTGGAGGAATCAAATAGGGAGAAAAATATTAATGCTTCAATGTTGTTACAATTCACCAAACCACTCTATGAAAACCAACAAGTATTTTTTTAAATGAATAATATTGAACATCATAAGAACAATAATTATCTTCAGTTCGTTTAGTTCCATAATCAATTCCTGTTTAACCTATTTGCCAGTGTTTCCAGAAGCCAGTCATTTCTCAGAGCCCCACATATCTGTATCTCTTTCCAAGGTGTTATCTGAAAATTTATTCTCAGAAATTCATATTTTAGAATAACTCAGACTCCTTTCCATGGATCTTTCTAAAGAGTAACATATTTTAAAATGCATTAAAATAAAATAATGTCTGTCTCTAAATAACAAAAAAATTAAAATGGCATGGTTATAGATCTGATTATAATGCAATTGGCAAAGCAATTTACTTTTTTTGTAACAACATTTTAAGATAACAGTCAAAATTACAAATGAAACTATATCAGACCAACAAATCAATTACTTTGTTTCTTACTCTCAATTGTACCTGAGGTTTCTTTTGGGAAATGACAATTGATTTTGGAAAATCAAAGGGAACTTTTGGATTTTTTTTGTCATTAAAATTATCACTTTGGTTTGCCATTCACTTCGTAAGTGCCTTTCTTTTTTTCTTTACTTCTTTTATTTCCATTTCCATTTTCTTTCTTGAGTAATCCCTTCCTCAATGACCTTTCTTCCTGCAATGTTTATATCACTTTTCTTTATTCTTGCTTACCTTTTCTTCACTTTCCCAGTTCCTGCTCCTCTTGCCTCTTTCCTCTCACAGCTTCAACTTACACAGACTTTCTTAGACAGACACAGACCCTCACAGTCTGCTTCTTTTCAACTCATCCAGAAATAATCAATGTTAGAACAGCCTACCTTTAATTCTATCTTCTTCAGAATATGTTGCCATAATTTACACCTTTTATTGCCAAAACCATATTTGTTCCCAACTTATTTAAAATTTTTACTTTTTAGTAACAATCACAAGTAAGTAATTAGTTTTCTTCAGAATAGGAGATTTATGAACACATTTCATAATTTTCAACAGCATGTCCCTCTCCCCCACTGGCAAATACATTTACATTTTTTAAGAAGTGTAATAGAGATAATGTAAACTTTTATATAAACCCAGGCAAAACCCAGTATATTTTGTTATTAACTTTATTTTTTAGGTATATTTTATTTATTATGCTATTACAATTGTCCCAATTTTTTCTCCCCTTTATCCCCACTCCACCCTGTATACCCCACACTACCCTCCAGTATCCCCCTCCCCTTAGTTCATGTCCATGGGTTATACAAGTTCTTTGGCTTCTCTGTTTCTTATACTAGTCTTAACCTACCTCTGTCTATTTTGTACCTACCAGTTATGCTTCTTATTCCCTGCACCTTTCCCCACCCATTCTTCCTTTCCCCCTCCCCACTGAAAACCCTTCGTGTGATCTTCATTTCTCCGGTTCTGCTCCTGTTCTAGTTGTTTGTTTAGTTTTTGTTTTCATATTTTTAGGTTCAGTTGTTGATAGTTGTGAGTTTGTTGTCATTTTACTGTTCATAGTTTTTGATCTTCTACTTCTTAAAGTCCCTTAAATATTTCATGTAATAATGACTTGGTGATGATCAACTCCTTTAACTTTACCTTATCTGGAAGTACTTTGTCTGCCCTTCCATTCTAAATGATAGCTTTGTTGAATAGAGTAATCTCGGATGTAGGTCCTCACCTTTCATGACTTCAAATACTTCTTTCCAGCCTTAATGACTTTAAAAGACATCAATTTAACTTAAACCATCTACTTGGATTCTTGGTGATTACTGAATTCCTTTAGTGTGCGCAAAAAAGTGGGCCATTTCATTATTCAGTAACCTGGACAACTTTTAGGAGACTGGAGGAGAGGGAGAGGAGGTATCAGGCTTAGTGCATTGTGGTCCTGGGACTGCAGAAGCTCCTGGGCCTCCAGGAGGAGGTTCAGAGTGTTTATAATATTCATTTTCTCACCTTTTTCTTCTTTCTGAGTTTTACAGTCTGAAAGGGGAGTGAGACCTTTCCACCTTCTTTGAACCATCAATTTTAACTCTTTTTGAGGAGAATCCTTATGATGGAACAACATGAAAGTTTATGCATGAGATCTTACCCCATTTACCACAGCTTTGGTAAAACAATTCTAATTAATCTAAAATGAGACCTAATGGGCTCTTGGATGAGATGGAAACCAAGGTGCTCCTTTCAAAACAGAAACAAAAACAAAATGTAAAGCAAAGATGAAATTCAAACAAGTATTCTCAAACTGAATCCTGTAAAAAAAGGAACCGGGACACTAGTTTTAGATCTTATCTCATGGCAACTACACTGTAAATAACCCTGATGAGGTCCAAACTGGACAAAGCCCAAACAACAGAGACAGAGGATTCCTGGTGAATACAAAACAGCAAAGATCAAACCAAGTCCCTGAAAGATAAAAAAGCAAGTAAAAACTGTAACCAAAGTTTCCTTTCAGACAGATGAGAGAAATGGATGAGAGCTCTCACACAGAAACTGGCTTCCTTGTGTAGAGGAACAGAGAAACAAAACGAACAATTAAATGGCAGTACATAAGAGGAAAACAAACAACACCCAAACCAAAACCAAGTGAAATCCCACAATGGAGAAAGGGGATGTTTTGCATGTCACAGAGCTCTGCCTATTGGCAAGTGACACCGATTAATTCCTATGTAATCCCAAATGGTTCAAAGAAGCCATGCAGTGGGACTAGGGCTCCTGGTTGTGTGCGCCATGCACTAACCTAGTTTGGAGTCCATCAAATCGCCATATACGAGCCTGTCATCTCCCTAGAAACCTGTTTCCTTTCAACAGCAAAGCATTTAAAGGTGGCTGATGCCTTGAGAGGGAGAGTACCTCGAGTAAAGAACACTCAGCAGCTTCTAAATTCTTGCAATCCCTGCCACAAGCAGCTGGGACTCCAGCCAGGGCCTTCCAGGCCTTACAAGAATACACATTATCACATCTGGGTGACCAAAAACGGTAACCAAACGCAGGTCTGGCTGCCTGCCATTGTAAAAGCCCATACTTGAGAGGCAGGTGCTGATGTAAAGGAAAGTGGTTTACTCAGATGCTGGCCATCTGGAAGATGGGGACTCATGACTCAAAGCCCATCTCCCCTGGGGGAACAAGGGGAACTCACATTCAAAGCCCATCTTCACAACTCATTGGAGGCAGAACTTTTTATAAGGAGAGGAGAACAGAACAAAGAGATCAAGGAAGGGGGTTGAAATGTTTTCTATGTGCAGACTAGCACAGTCAATTCTGATAAGGCAAGTGATGGTCTGGTGTGCATCATCCTGGTTTAGTCATCCCGGCTTTATGCCATCCATGGTTAAAGGTCAGCAAAACTCCTGGAGCTGGGATACCTGAAGGTTGGAGTTTGTATTTTTTGAAGTTAGTTCCTAGGATTCTTATACAAACATGTTGTTTATCTACAAGCTACATATTACAGTTAGCATTTATAGAAAAAATGTCAAAAGAATGGTGGAATGGGTTACAATTTCCCACTGTCACAATTTTCTGCTGTTACATGATGTCAAATGTTACATTATGAAGTCTCATTTCAAAAGTGTGTGTGTATGTGTGTATGTTAGAGGGAGACAGGTGAAAGAGAAAATGAAGTGGTAAAAAAATGTGTCGGATTATTTTAATTAGCTCTCTTCATCATATCTTATTGTAGATAACTAACCATTAGCAATGGCTTTTCATCAAGTTTGTCCTTTTTCGTTTTAGTGTTAGCAGCAATAATATGGTGCTGCATGGTTACTTCTTTATTTAATTATTATTTATCTTTGCCTATACTAAGACTTTACCAAAATTGCCACTTTTTCTAGGAGAGCAAATCCTTTGCACTAAATTCTTCCACTGAATATGTATTTTTTTTACCAATAATGTGTAGAAAAAAGAAAATGAAAGGATAGAAAATAAAAAAGAGTAAGAAAATTTCCCCAATTTTCTACACTAACGTTACTAGGAAAAAAAGAATTTTTCACTTGAAAGTAAAACAAAAAATGCTACATTTATATTGTAATTATTTTTGGGATCTGACTTTGGGGAAAAAATAGAGAAGCTTTAACTAAATTCAAGGGAGAAAACTGTCTATTTCTAAGGGAAAAAGGTTTTGAAAGATTATTAAAGTATTTTTCAAAGTTTATGATATATGTTTGTGGTCATCAAATAGTTCTTACAGAACAAAATTTTGATTATCTGTGTGTAAGTAAATCAGAAACATATGAATTAAATTTCATACAAAATACACATGACTTAAAAAATTAAATGTAAAAATGTACTTGGCAAAACTTGTTTGGGATTTAGTAAAATACAAAACAAGGTTTGGGTTTGGTAAAACCACAGACTTGAAAAATATCTTGAAATAACCACCAAACCCAAAGTGTTCCGAAGTTAGCCCATTCCTTAGAAGTGTTTTGTTGTGATGATGTCTGATGATTGATCATTTATTTCTTTTACTAAATATATAATTATGGGAAATCCAATGGAGGGGAAATTTTTTTCAGTGCACTGTTAGATTTTGAAAATCCAGTAATTTAAAAGGCATGTTGTTTCAAAAAATCTGCAGTAAAAATCTTGAATATGAGCTATCATATTCAAGAACTGGCCTCCCCCCATTCACAGGCCCTGTTTCCTCTTGAAGTTTGAAAAGAACTTGGGAATTCATTTCATTGGTCTCTTGATCATTCTCCTCCTCTTCCTTCTTCTCCTTCTCTTCTTTCCCTTCCTCTTCCTTTTTTTTTCTCTCCTTCCTCCACTTCTTCCTGTTGCTCCTCCTTTTGTATTTCATTGTTTTTCTTGAGTGTATTTCAGTAACAGTATCCTTGGTTTGATGTTGGTAATTGCAAAGTAGGCAAATATCAACTTTATTCCCATCCCATTCCAGCAAACCGATTCCTCCTTTATAATCTCAGCACTTCTTGAGATGCCCAGTGTTCTGTGGCTGTGCCTACTCTTTATAGTCTCAGCTACAGAGACCTACTTAAATTGATCACTGTGGGATCCCTGAACAATTCTCTCATAAAAATTTAACTTGTGGATAGCCAGCACCACACTGGGGAGAGGAATGTTTGAAATTTGTTGTATTATTTATAGGTGCTCACACTATGTTAAAGAATGGCATTAAGAGTTAGTTGGAGAGTTTCAAATAAATTTCTCTTAAGATTCTTCTGGTGCAAGTAAAAGAATTCTGTTTGAGCTAGATTAAAGCATGAAGAGGATGCATGGGTATCTAATAGCACCCAAGGATTGAGGAGTAGTTATACCCAGAACCAGGTTCTATTAGGCTCTTTCTGGTTCTCTTATTCTGGTTCTCTGGATGAGTTTGTATTATTTTTCTCTCATTTAGACAGGTTTCTTCTACTTCTTTGGTTTACATGGAAGAACATGGCTCATATAGTTTCTGAGTTTCCTTATAACAAATTTAGCCACCAGGAGAAAGACTATTTTTCTTTTGTTCCAAATTCTAAATTTTAAAGGCAGAATTCTTAGTGGTCTAACTTGAGAAAGGTACTCACTGTCACACTAGTCAACTGTAGCCAAGAGGTAGGAGTCATAGGGACAACCATGACTACATGTGAATGAGGTTGGTGAATCTGAGGAAGGATGTTGCACAGAAAGAGGGCTGGGGGACAATCCAATAGATATATGTTTAAAAAGCTGCTTGCACTTAACTATTAATTTTCTTCTTAATGGACATTAGGATACTCCTTATTTATATTTTATATACAATACTTGATAAAATGGATTTCTTTTTAAAATAAACATTTTATTATTGTTTTACTACAGTTGTCTTGTTACAGTTGTCCCAGTTTTTCCCCCTTTGCTTTCTTCTGCTCAGCCTACCCACTGCTCCCTCAGTCAATCCCCACCCTGTTGTCCATGTCCATGGGTCACTCATACATGTTCCTTGAGTAACTCCTTTCTCTGCTTTCCATCCTTATACCCCCCCCCCCCCCCCCCCCCGATCCCCTCTGGTCACTGTCAGTCTGTTCCTTGTTTCCATGCCTCTGGTTCTATTTTGCTCATTTGTTTGTCTGGATCATTAGGTTCCTTTTATACATGAGATCGTTGGTCTATTTGTTAGATCATTAGTATTTGTCTATTGCCTAGGGCAAGGGAGATAAAGGAAAAAATAAACAAATGAGACTACATCAAATTAAAAGGCTTCTGCACAGCTAAAGAAACCATTATCAAAATGGAAAGGGATCCAGCCATATGGGAAAACATTTTTGCCAATGATACCTTGGACAAGGGTTTGCTATCCAAAAAATATAAAAACTCATATGACTCAACACCAAGAAGACAAACAATCCAATTAAAACAGGAATGGACTTATTTATTTTTAAGAAAGAGATTTCATTTACTTATGTTTTAAACAGAGGGGAAAGGAAGGAGGAAGAGAGGGAGGGAAACATCAATGTGTGGCTGCCTCTTATTTGCTCCCTACTGGGGACCTGGCCCACAAGCCCAGGCATATGCCCTGACTGGGAATTGAACCAGTGACACTTTGGTTCACAGGCTGGCACTCAATCCATTGAGCCACACCAGCCAGGGCAAGAAAGGATTTCTAATGTAGATTTTATTAGGCATTGCAACAGGTTGGAAGAGATGAATAAAGAGAAAGGAAATGTGCAATGTTGACTTTCATATCATACTTGTAGACAATTACACAATTCATGTAAAAATATTTTGTTAAAATTTGGTGCAGGTTTTAATTTTTCTTGTTAGAAAATAGATTCAAGAATATCCCCCTGGCTGGCGTAGCTCAGTGGATTGAGCGCGGGCTGTGAACCCAAGTGTCGCAGGTTTGATTCCCAGTCAGGGCACATGCCTGGGTTGCAGGCCATGGCCCCCAGCAACTGCACATTGATGTTTCTCTCTCTCTCTCTTTCTCCCTCCCTTCCCTCTCTAAAAAATAAATAAATAAAATCTAAAAAAAGAATATCCAATACTCTCATTAAAGGTAGGAAATTTTCTATTTGGTTCCATGTATAAACAATTATTCACCACCTAGACAGAATATAGAGATGCTTAAGTCAGTCTTTGCCATGAAGGAGCACATAGTTCATTAGGAAGACTAACATTAAAAATATTACAGTGTGCTATATACAATAATAGAAGTATGTACGAGGGACAATGGTGCCATAATGGATGAAAAAATGCAATGATTTTCTTTGGATTAGGGGAAGCCATAAGAATGAAAGAGTTCTGCCAGGAGAAATAGAGTAGAAAGTATACTTTAGGCAAAAGAAATAAAAATGGATTTATGAGACAATAAAGTCTGTGAAGAGACCCCAGACAGATCCTGAGTCTAAAGAGATGGAAGTAGTTTATAAGCACACATTCTTTCCTCCTTTTCTCCTTCTCTTCTTCTCTCTCTCCTTTCCTTCCTCTTACCTCATCTAGATTAGTATTGCATCATCCGCTCTATATCTAGCAGACTAACTTTATTTGGAATTTGGAACCTTCAATGCGGCTCAGCAATAACTCCTTAATTCTCTAGTCTACTCTCTTCCACTCTCCTAGACAATTTTTTCATTACTTCTCTTCTTTCTTCAGACATGTTCTCCTTCATCCTGACCCTTAAGTAATGACCTTACTTTGTTTCTAAGACAGTAGGCACATTCTGCAGAGAACATCCCCGAGCTTCCATTTTCTCCACCTATGTATGCACATCTGTACACATAGACCCCATGTCCTCTATGTTACTATGAGTAAAATGTCCATGTTCCTATCTAAGGCTAATCTCTTCCCTTGCAGATGAGTTTATATCTCTTTTTGCCTGATTAAGACATCACTTGAGAAATTTTCCCTTCTATCTTTACTGGGTCATTAGAGGTAGCACAAAGATGGGCTGTTTCTCTTCTCTCTCTCACTTTGAAAAGCAAAATATGAAAGTACCTCTCTTGATTCCACTTTTTTGACCATCGTCTCGTTCTACCATTTCCCGTAGAATAAGACTGCTTGAGATAGTTGTCTACACTTGTAGTCTCTGACGTCTATTGTCCTTTTCTGTTTTTGAACTCACTCTAATCATGTTTTTACTCTCATGAGTTTGCCCAATCTGCTCTGGTCAAGGTTACCAGTGACCACTGTATTGCTAAATCCAATAGTAATCTCTTAATGCTCATCTTGATTTATTAAGACCATTTGACATAGTTGATCACTTTCTTGCCCTTGAGATCACTCTCATCTCATTTGTAGAGATTTTTTAATCTATGGCTTGATGTCTTTCATCAGTTTTGGAAAATTATCAGCCATAG
Organism: Phyllostomus discolor; assembly: GCF_004126475.2. Taxonomy (NCBI): domain Eukaryota; kingdom Metazoa; phylum Chordata; class Mammalia; order Chiroptera; family Phyllostomidae; genus Phyllostomus; species Phyllostomus discolor. The sequence continues at coordinate 58,560,275 of NC_040907.2, forward strand.
TCTCTTTTAATATTAGTTCTATTTAGTTCTTTCTTCTTTTCTTGTTTTGGAGCTTTGATTACATGCATGTTACACCTTTACTCCATGTCCATATACCTCTCTTTGCATCAATCTGGGTATTTTCTTCTAATTAATCTTCCAGTGTACCAATTTTCAACTTGTGTCCCATGTGCTGTTAAACTCATCTTGATGTTAACTCTGGTCTTTAAAAAATTTAGAATGCCTATCCTCTCTTTTTATTATTTTTACTTTCTGAACACATTAATAACAACTATTTCAAAATATGTTTTCTAATTTCAATGTTTGGACCTCCATGGGTGTTTTCTGTGTTAGTTTGCCCCCCACCCCCCTTAGTTTGTGGTCACGTTCTTTCTGATTAAAAATTAACTCCTGGTATTTGTACTAGTTTCTAGTGTTATCATAACAAACTACCACCAAATGGGTAGCTTCAACAACAGAAATTTATGTTCTTACAGTCATAGAGGCTAGAAGTCTAAGATTGAAGTGGGGTTGGGTTTGCTTTCTCCTGAGAGTTCTTCCCTTGGCACTAGGATTGCTGCTTTCTCACTGTGTCCTCACTCGGCTTTTTTGCTTTGTGCATTCCTGGTGTCTCTCTTTGTCTTAATCTTATTTTCTGATGAAGACACCAGTCAGATTGGATTAGGCTGCACCCTAATGGTTTGGTTTTAACCTAATTAGCTTTTTAAAGGCCCTATCTCCAAATACATTCTGAGGTACCATGAGTTAGGCTTTAAGCGTATGAATTTTGGGGGATACAATTTCACCATAACAGCTGTTTATGAAGAACTTTAAAGATAATTTGACATTGTTGATAATGTAATCTTTCTTCAGAGAGAATTTAATTTTACTTCTGAGAAACAGAGTAGGGTTAGAGCTTTTTAACTCAGTCAAAAATTGAGCTACATAGCAGCAGGTCTTCACCCACTTCACCTCTACTTCTAAGGTATACGCTATCAGAGCTTACTTGAAAGTTTTAACTGTTTTCCAGGGCTCCTCCTCCTTGGTGAGCCCCAGATTTCAATTTTTGTCCCTCTATACCCTTAGCTGCAGGTTTTATAACAGCAGATGCTTCAAGAGGAATAGCAGTATCAAATTCTAGGCAAACTTTTCTGTTTTCCTTGTCTTGAGCTTCTATTCCTGGTGGCTTACTGATGTCCTCAAGCAGACCTTTGCAAAAATAATTTGTCCCCATTTTGTATTTGTTCCTAGCAAGAGGGTTGATCTAAAATAAGGCAACACATAAGTTCCAGAAGAAGAAATCCCACTCCAACTCCCTGAAATTAATTATTTGAATACCTATCCACCAAAGAATCATATGATCAAGTTTCTAATTTATCTTTTACTAAATGCCTGTGTTTCTCTTAAATATTTATATATATAGTTCATACAAATTTACATTGTATAACATAGCATTAATATTTTAAGTAATTTTTAGCAGTGTTTGACTATGCATTTTAGGTATTGATGGATTTTCATTTTTTCTTTATAACAGTTTTTAAAGGAATACTGACGTTGTCTCTGCCCCACCTTTGTGCTCCTACAGATGAATAAGCCAGGGCAGAGATAAGGACCCTCCACTGAAGAAAGAAGGAGTCAGTCAAGGACAACCTTAGCTGACTATTCTGACTAAGTTTATTGTGTTTTTCCATTACCATTTATCCAACTAATACACCCTCTCACAAAATCACCATGCTACTGTCCGTGAGTGTTTTTTCCTTTTTGCTCAATCCTTCCACCTCTTAACCCTGGCTCCATGCCCCTAAAGCTGCCTATTCTTAAAACTAAGGAGACTAGGGAGCAGACACCCAGGGAGGGGATAGGGGTAGGAGAGAGTTGGGGGGTCTGAGGAACTTAGAGTCTTGGCTTCCCACAGCCTGTTATTAGAGGAACATAAGTTCGTGACCTTTATAAAAATGTAAAAATATAATAAAGATTACATTTAAAAATAAAAAAAGAAAAAAATTTGGTTAATAGATACATTTGGTAAATTTGAAAATCTGGTATTTAACAAATTGATCCTTAGACAAAGTAGCTTTTTGCAATTGTTGATATTAAGGTACAGGATGCTATAACATAGCCTCCAAAATATGAGAAGTTAAACAAAATTGAAATTGATATATCTTTCATTTAATGCTCTGAGCCCAATGTTAATAGAGCAGTACCTTGATATTGGACCCGGGCTCTGCCCTCCCAAGGTACTGGCCTTGCCCAAATGGTCAAAGAGAGTCCCAACCACAACCACTACATCCACATCACAGCCAGTGGGAGGATGGCACAGGGACAAAGGAGGGCACCTTTATCCATTCTAAGCACATGATGCAAAAGTTGCCCACATCGTTTTTGCTTACATTCCACTAACCAGTAATTAGTTGTGTGGCCACAGCTAGGCACAAGAGAAGCTAAGAAGTATGGGTTCCATTCTGGGTGGCCATGAGTCCAGTTAAAATGTAAAGATTTTTAAGCATAGAAGAGGGGAGATTATTTTTGAAGACATCATGCAGTCTTTGCTATTCTCGACCAAGAGCAGATTTCATAAAACTTGGTTCATATTATTACTTATTCATTAATTTGGCATGTCTTTGTTGACATCATGCACTGAGGGACACAGATATGCACACAGCCAATGCCTTAAAATTTTTACAGTTGGTGTGTGAAATCAGCTATAAAAAGCAAGTGCAAAACAGAGTGTCTTAGGTTAGGTTCCTTGGGAGATGCATTCTGAGGTGGGGTTTACTGGGGAGTACACTGATCTGTCCCTGTGGAGAAGTGGAGGTGAGGGAACTGGGCCATGGAAGGAGTTGAACTATCACCATATAGTCTTCCCAGCAGTTCCAGAGCAGAGGGGGTCACTTCACAGTTGTCTCATTTTGAAACAAGGGGACCTTTGTATTTTACCATTTTTATTGACTAATCATGAGATTTGAGCTGCCCTGGGTGAAAAGGTTCATTTTGGCCAAGGACAATTTCCCTAGAGGATTCAGTTGACGCTCATTGCCTCAGTCTGAAGTGGGGATCTGAGCAGAACGCACTACAGTGTGATACACAGTATTATAACTCAGTGGTGGGGTGGTGTTGGAATGCTATGAATAATGAAAAGGCATTGTGCACATGTGTTTCTGTCTGCTGATGTCAGTGAAAGCTTTCATAGAACAGTTGGTGTTTGGAATGTTCTGCAAGAAGGAGCTTTATCAGGTGCAACAGAATGAATGGTATTACAGGCAGAGGGAGATGTGTAGGCAAAGCCAGGCCCTTTCAAGGAAATGGATGGCACTCAGTGTGGCCAGAAATGTAGGGTCCAGGGAGAGGGGAAGAAGGGGAGGATGGTGAGGGGATGACACAATGGGTGAAGCTGCAGAAGTAGCAGGGACTAGATTTGGTGGGTTTGTGGTGTGCTCACCAGTTTTCATTTAATAGCAAAGCTGGCTTTTAAACAGAGGAGAGCCTTGATCAGAGATGGGTTTTAGAAAGATCAAAGGGCAAACAAAATATAACCAGAGACATTGAAATTAAGAACAATCTAACAATAGCCAGAGGGGAGCGGGGAGGGGACAGTGGGGAGAAAGGTTTTCAGGAACTACTGTAAAGGACAAAACCAAGGGGGAGGGTGGAAGCAAGGGGGGGGAGGTGAGTTTGGCTGGGGTTGGTGAGGGGGAGTGGTGGGGAGAAAATGCAGACAGCTGTAATTGAACAACAATAAAGTAATTAATTAAAAAAGGCAGCAAGAATAAAGGCAGAATTAAGTTAGACACAATTGCTATTTTACTTTTCAGGAAGGATGGAGCCTGCTCTCTACAGACTCCATTTAACACGCTATTTCTGCTGCATGAAGTTCTTGATTCTGGCTTGTCCTACTGCTTTGATCATATCTTAGAAAACTGGCATGATGCTAAGACAGATGATCGATTCAGTTTGCCTAATAAATCAGTGCACCTAGTAAATAGAGGTCAGTCAATTTGGTGTTTGACTAAAATTTTTAGTTTTTATTATTTTTATGGGAATTATATACATCCCTATTTTTCTTTCTTATGTTAATATTATGTGTGATTGCTTGTTATTTCTCTTTTTTTTCTTGCCAGTATTAAGTCCTTTGTGGGCAGGGACCTTGTCAATTTTGTTTTCCCAGTGTCTCCTGAGTGACAGCTTAGGCTGAGTATAACCTACTCAGTGTGATCCATAAATATGTGAATGACAGGAAGTTGTTTGAAGCCTGCTTGTGTGCCAGGAGCTGAGCTAAATGCTTTAAGTAGACTACTCAGTTTAACCTTCATAATAAATCTGTAATATAGGGGCTGTTATTGATCTTATTTCTGTATATAAACAGGGAAAATAAGCACTAGAGGTACAATAACTTGCCCAAAGTCACACAACCTAACAGGTAGTGGAGCTAGCATTCCAACCTAGGGTCTGTGTGTCAGGGGCTCCTGCTCTCAGCTCCCATGTTATTCAACCCCATTGTAGAAGTTTTGTTGACCTTTGAATTTCTGGCGGTAGACAATTTGTTCAGCTTTTTCTTTTCTTTTCTTTTTTTTTTTTTGCAGGGGGAGGGACATTTTTTAAAAAGATTTTATTTATTTATTTTTAGAGAGGGAATGGAGGGGGAAAGAGAGAGAGAGAGAAACACCAATATGTGGTTGCTGGGGGTCATGGCCTGCAACCCAGGCATGTACCCTGACTGGGAATCGAACCTGCAACACTTTGGTTCGCAGCCTGTGCTCAATCCACTGAGCTACGCCAGCCAGGAAGGGAGGGACATTTTGAAACTAGCTTTAAATACCAGGGGAAAGGGCTTCGGGGAGAGCTTTTTACATGTGAGCATGGGGCTAGTGTGCTCTGAGAAAATGGGACCCATTCATCAGGGCAGCGGGGGTGCCCCACCCCCACCCTCACCCTCAGACAAGGAAACAAAGACAGAAGCCTCCTCTGGAGGGTTGCAGGGCAACTGAGACTGCTCCCCGCCCCCCGACTTCGAGGTACATCATCCGGGAGAGCAGTGGGGAGGAGCTCGCCTGATGGTGATGAGAGGTGGTCATTCCTCAGTGGGGCTGATGATAGCTGCGATAGCCTGAGGCCAGGTTCCCTCCTTAGGGGGCAGCTGGCTGGGGTCCCCTAGGAACAGGGTTGTGTTGAGGAACTGTTAGGCCATGTACCCAAGAGGAGGATACCAACACCCTCAATGAGGTCCAAGTGGATGCCCCCTATCATTGCTGAGTCCACCATGGCTAGTGGGCCATTGCGGGTGGACGGCACAGCCCCAGTCAATGCTCCGTTAATGATGGAGTTCCAGGGATCCTCCTTGCCCCACAGCTGCACCAGGTCACAGTTAATGGTGGGGAACAACCTCCCTGTCCCCTCCACCAACTGCGAAGCTACCTCCAATCTGAGGGGCTTAGATCCTCACTGCATTAACAATACCTCTCAGTTCATGCTGAATTCCAAAGGGGGCATTGCAGAAGCCCTTGATGACCCAGAAGGCTCGGTCACCAATGACACCCATAGAGAAAGCTCTACCGCGATCATCCACAATTGGTCAGGGGCAGGGCTCCCAAGCGTACCCCTCTGTGGCACCCTGTTCAACGCTTTTCTAGGTTGCAGAGTTTGCTTCTACAGAGGGAGAATACCTTCTTGTGCACTTAACATTATTTTCTTAAGGATGAGCTATCTTTTCTCAACTCTGACATGGATAAACTTTCTTTACATTCAACTTCTTCTATGTTATCCTGTTTTTAAATTGGGCTTCTTGATTTTTTTCCCTTATTTCAGTGATTTGTATTTCTTTCTTCACCATCATCAATTTAGTATTATTCCAAAGTTACTTTTTATCTTTAATCTTTTTTAACCTCCTTTCTAATCAGTTGAAAGTAAAAACCAAATCTTCATGGTATATACACACCTCATTATAGTATTTAGAATATTCTGACTTCATAAGTGTGTCCGCACTAGGCTAAGGGTGTGTTGAGGCAGTGGTTGTGTGTTATGCAGCTGTCTCTCCTTGTCCAGTGTCTAACTCAGTGTCCATCGGTGTTTAGTTACTGCACAAAGGAAGGAATAAGTGTTACTTTGGAAGGGATGACTTCTTTGGGTCACTATCTGAATCGTAGATCTTCCATCCAAGAATGTATTTGCTATCTGATATGATAATTAGAATGAACTGCTAAGGTAGAATACTAATGGCTTTATTTTGTCAACACTCATAGATGATATTCTGAATTTCCTCATATGGAACCAACATCATTCAAAACAATAGTTCTTTCTCCCAATGTTTGGAGTATGTGACATTAAATGCTTTTTTGCACACACTATTGGTCAAATAATGTGTTCAAAACACACAGGCTCAGTCTCACAATGAAATCTGGTTGAGTTTTTCATAACTTAGGACCCAAACTACACATATCACATTATGTTGTAGATTTTATGTTATTATCATTTACCTCCCGTGCTCCATATGTTAGTAATTTGATTTCAGTATTTCATCTGGTTTAGTTAGCTCCTACAGCTGTGGCAGTGGGGATGATTTTCAGATAAAAAAATCCCAGGGAAGTTCACTTACTGTTTTTGTGTTTTCCCACATGGTATGAGTTTCCTTCTAAAGCTAATGAAGAGATAATGGCTGGATAGCTACTCTTTGGATTTTGATAGAGAGAGGCAGCTGGAGTGAAGGCTGTACATAAAGGCTGATTAAGAAAAGGGACCCATGGCTTTGCATCTGCTGCCCAAGCTCAAGGCAACTCGGCTCAGCCTGGGTCCTATAGACCTTTACAACCCCTGATTGTCTTGTGTTTCTCTTCGAGTCATTCAAGTAGCTGCAAGGAAAGGCTCTTCTGTGTTAGAGCACGAGGGCTGATCCACGATCATGAAGTAATATATTGCTGTCTCCATAATGAATTTTCCTTATTAAAAATTCAAACTTTAGCAAACACTCCTTTGATGTCTTTTAGGACTTGTGAAAACCTCTGACTGTGATGTCTCCTTAGGTTATTTCACTCATACCCACGGCTTTCAATAGCATCTATTGCTGATGACTCATGTATTATAATTATTCCTTGATTTTCCAATTACCTTTCTGATGATCACTTATATGTTTGTTACAGTGAATGGGTGGTTGGTGAAGATTAATTCAATTTTGAACATGAAAAATATGCAATTTTTACTAGCTATAAATTAAGATTTCAGAGATAGAAATGTGAAAAGAGCTTACAGTGGGGCCCCAAGACTTTTATTTTTTAAGGATCAGTAGAGGAGGCAACAACAAAAGAGACTGTGGGAACACCCACTGAAATAGAAAAAACAAGGGAAATTGAGGCATCATGGAGCAAAGTGAGCGTTGTGCTATAAGAAGGTGGGGTAGTCACCTCTCACATTGCTGTGAACCAGAGTAAGGTGCAAACAACAGAAGTGATCATGTACTTGACAGCATAGAGGTTAATACAGCAATATTGACAAGTAATTTCAAGGATATGGTTGGATAGAAGCCAGATTGATATGGATTCTATCATGAATTATCAAATTAATAGAGCAAATAGCAAATACTTTATGCTAAACAATTTCACTTTGTAAGAACAAGCAACAACAAGAACAACAAAACTCCTCTGTTCATGCATATATATTTGGAAGAGGATATAGATGAATACAAACCATGTTATTGACATTGGTTACCTTACATAAATCATCCTTACACCATAGTATTACTTTACCAAGTACAATGAATAAGTATTATTTATTTAATTAAAAATGTATAAAAATGTTGAGAAGAAAAGGGAAAGTGGTGACAGAATATTGTGAGACTTTCTGCTGAGCTTTGTTGTGAAGTGGAGCAGGGATATGGGACAATAGTTGGAGGGGATCTGGGGTCCAGGAAGGAAGACCCTAGAGCTTGCCTGAAAGTTTTAGGATGATTGAACGGAGGGAGAGAGATTGATGAGGCAGAACAGGGGGGTGGGGCGGGGGGTGGGATAACTGCAGGAAAAAAGTTTGGGGAAGATTTCTGTGTTACAAATCTCCCAGTTACAAAATCATCACAGGGAACTGAAGGCAACTCAGAACATTGCTTTGGGAGCCATCTTCCTATATGCAGAGGAGCCTTGGCAATTGGTATTCAAAGGCTCCAGGGTGAGAAAGGAACGCTCTACTTTCCTCCTTTCTCTTCCATTGGCTATTGCCCAAGACTTGCTTCACAGACATGACTGTGGTGTGGTGTTTTCCTTACTTTCTCATACTTGAATGTGACCACATTTTCCTCAATCCTGTACTTTAATTCCATAGTTTTGTTTGCTTCTACTCATTTTAATACCGTAAGTCTTGTATGACTAAGTAGGTTTTACAAGCCTGCAGGAATGATTTATGTAATTTTTTTTGCTTTTATTGGAACATTTTGTAAAAATATTCTTTTACTAGGAATCTTTATAAGTCCTTGGGGCTTAGAAATTTCTCATTAACAATGGGCCTCATTCTTACTTTCTTATCTCCCATATAGAAATGGGTGGAAGAGATATTTTCTCTGACCCCTTACCCAGCAGGTGAAATTATTATGAGATTTCTTGAATACAATAACAATGGTAATGAAGAATGTAGTCTTTTCTACTTGAACAGCTTTTAGGCTGTGACTTACCCTAGCCCTAGAGTAGAGATTTGAGAGGCAAGCATCAAATCTTTAAAAAAGTAGATCAATACTTTGAACAATTTATTTAAAAAATATGGCTATTTTAAATTAGCCAAAGCCATATTTTCTGACAACTCTAGCTGTTATTTCTGACTGCATATAAATCTGCCTGGACAAATTATGAGCTCATTGAGAGTAGAAACCAGTTTATACACATACTTATTTTATATCTAACAATTTAAGTGATTGTTACGTCTAACAATTTATCTAATTAGATATCTAATTTTACATCTAACAATTTATCTAATTAGGTAAATTAGATAAAACCTTATTTTTAAGGTTTTAATTAACTATCTTGATATTTAATTTTTATGTAATTATATCATTTTCAAATAGTAATTTGTTCTTCCTCTTCAATATTTACCTCTTATTCTTTTCCTCTTATTACATGGGTTAGGTTGTGTATAGTAATAGTTAGTAATACCTTCAATGCTATGGAGCAACCTTTCTAAATTGTGTATGGATGCATTCCCAGAGGTGAGAAAGAAGTTTTCTAGTCAAAGAAGTATGGGAACAGCACATTAAATTCCCTTCCAGGAGAGTCACAGAACACACATATTAGCATAGTAAAGACCTTGAGAAATCCCCCAATATAAAAGAAACTTGCTTAATTTGCTTAATAGCTAAACTAACAAACATTTGTTTTGAGGAAGACTATTTAAAAAAAATACCTGTGAACATATCCTACTTAATACCAGTTTGAGGATCTCTGCTCTTTTGAGTATTGTGTTTGTAATTGTCTTCCAAGAAATATTCTTTTATTCTGTAGAGGAAGTTGAGTGTTTTTTTTTTTAATTTAGGAATTGTTACTGCATTTCATCCTTTTCTACTGTTATTGAAATGATCATGCACTTTTTTCTTCTTTAACTCTTTTTTTTTTAACACTTAAAGCTGGACGGTTGGATTTGTCCTATTTTATAGATCCCTAAATCTTTGTGTTTTTTTTTTTTTTTTAAGATTTTATCTATCCACTTTTAGAGAGGGAAGGGAGGGAGAGAGAGAGAGAGAGAGAGAGAGAGAGATCAATGTGCGGTTGCTGGGGGTTCTGGCCTGCAACCCAGGAATGTACCCTGGCTGGGAATCGAACCTGGGACACTTTGGTTCCCAGTCCGTGCTCAATCCACTGAGCTACGCCAGCCAGGGCTCTTCTTTAACTCTTAAAAGTAATGCCCTGTTTTAACGTGAAATCATTTTTGCCTATGAGGCAAAGGTTAAGAATTTGGGTTTTGTGGTCTCTATAGTCTATGTTCCAATACCAGGCTTGCCTCTGACTAGCTGTGAGAAAGCTATCAAATTACTTTGCCTTTCTCTGTTTATTTGTTTACAAAATGGACTGAAGTAGTACTTACCTAACTAACAAAGTAATGTAAAGTACTCAGTATAGTTAGTACCAGGCAAATAACAGCCATCTAATAAATGCTAACTGCTAACAATACCTCTGGTAATACTGTTAAATGGCAGCTATTAAACACCTGGTGACTTATAGGATGGTACAAATTTGACAAATTTTAAATTTTATTTTTAGGATTAATCCTTTTAGGTCATCTGTCTCTTCTTGTGCTAATTATGTAATTTATTTTTTCTACATTATCACTATACTATCTGGATTTTAAATGACATCTGTATCTGTGATTATATTGGCTTTCAGGATTCCTAATGTTGTATATTATATTTTCTTTGTCTTTTTTGTTTTTATTCAGACTTGCTAGATATTTGTCTTATTTACTAGAAAAAATTTTAATGTCATTTGCAATTTCTGGAAATATGACATTTCTGGTTTACCAGTTTCTGTTCTGTCTCTATGCATTTCTTCTTTCGACTTCATCATGGCTTACTTACTTGTTCTTTTATTAGCTCTTTTAGAAGAATGGTGAATCAATTTGCATTTTATATTTATTTTCTAGTAAATACATTTGGGATTATAATATTTTAATTGCATACCTCTTTACTTCATCTTACAGTTTAAATGTGTTATTGTTAACTTTTATTTTAAAATCCTATAATTTCACTATTAGTTTTCATTTATCCAAAATTATTTGGAGGAAGATTCCTAAAACGACAAGTGATTAGCTGGATGGTAGGGGCACGAAGGCTTCTTCCTGTTAATAATACCGGTTCTATGGCAGTGTTGTCAGTGAGCCACACTGTAATATTTTTTCTTTTGGAATTTGTTATGATTTTTACGGTTATTTTTTATTTTTTCTATTCATTAATTTTCAAGATGACTCCATGCTATATAAAAACAATGAATATTTATTAGGTGCAAAATTCTATGTATTAATAATAATAATTCCTACAGATAAATCACACTTACCAAGTTGTTCCAGTCCTCTGTCACCTTGTTTAATTTTTTTCTACTTGATCTGAAAAATACTCCCAGGGTCACAGTTCTTTTTCTCAGACCTCTTTTTTTCTAGTAGCTATTAAGGTTTATACTTTAAAAATTTTTGTATTTAATAATATAGGATAGAAATCTAATATTGGTGGGTTTGTCTTTCATTTGGGCATAATATTTTTAAATTATTTCTGTATGTATGTAGTGTTTTGTTATAACTCTGAAATTTGAACATTTTACCAAAAAATGTCTAGCTATCTCCCTCTATGTTGAAGAATCAAGCCCTTGTCAGAGAAAAATTTTTTCTTATGTTTTGAATAGGGAGAGGAGAATATGTGTGCAGGCCCTGAAGATCTTTGTGTATCTGGAAAACTATAGCTGGGCTTGTGTACTTGGAAATGTGTGGGCTTGGGGAAGAATGGGGGAAGATGAGGGTGGGGTGGTAGACAGAGCCTAGGTTATACAAACCTTTGGAGGAAAGATGTTGGCTTTCATTTAAAGTGTGTTGGAAAGTCGTTGATGAATATTGTGCAAGTCAGTGGCATTAATCAAATTTACATTTAAAAATCCTGTTTTGGAAGTTGTATGGAACACAGAAGGGAGACAAAAGTGGAGGCAAGGAGACTGGTAAAGAGGCTGTTGTAGTATTCCAGTCAACATTTATGTGCGGCTAGGGCAATGTTGTGGGGCAGAGAAGAATGCATGGACTCAGGATTTATATTGAAAGTAGGACTAACTACATTTATCAATGGATTGGATAAAGGGTATTTGGGAGTTAGAATAATTCAAGAAATTGAGACACTTTCAAATTATTCAGTTGGTGGAAAAGAGGTACAGAATTAATTATGATGGAGTGTTAGAGGCACTGTCAACCTTGTCTTCCTATTCATTATCCTTATTCATTTCACAAACTTTGTGTGATAGTTTGTGTGTCAGGAACTGAGGATGCAAGGATTACTGAGATACCTCGACAACTCCCAGTAAGGTCACAGAATTATCTTCTATTTGGTGAACATAATCTGAGGAGCATGGTGTTCACTAAATGATGTGACTATGATAATGAAGCTAGAGGCCTTTGGTATAGGTGATTCTACAGCATCAGCAGCTCAGTGGCTGTTCAGCTGACCGATGAAGTCTGGCAATATCCCTCAGTCAGGGAAGGTGCCAAGTGCTGGCTACTCAACAACATTCTCTTCATATAGACACGCTACATTCTCTGGTGTTTATTTGGAGGTAATAGATATTCTTGGAAAACAATCCAAAATGTAGAATTGATGAGTCTAAAATCTAAATCAAGATAGAATAATATAATACAATCGCTATATTCCACTAGCAATATATAATGTAATTTATTTAATAATTATTTTAACTTAAGGATAGATATATAATTATATATGTATATAATAATATATTGTTATATATTATATAATATATGTATCATGCAATGTTTTATGTATTATACATCATGAATCATGCAATTTATATAATAATGTATAGTAATATATAATAATATACATTGCATATAATAAAATGTGTAATATATGTCTATAATAATATATAATGTAACTATATATTATGATTAATAAATATATTAAGTACACATAATTACATATAATATAAATATATGTTGCTAGTGGAATAAAGCAATTGTATTATTCTACCTTGATTTAGATTTTAGAATCTTAGCAAACCTATATTTGGATTATTTTCCAATAATATTTGTTATCTCCAAATAAGTGAAAGAAAACATGGTACTATTATTATTAATAATGATATATTGTCAATTGTTAGTGGAGTTAAATGCATATACTGTATGTTATATAGAATATTTATATGTACATCTAAATTTCTACAGGATATTCTGGTTTATTAGTGCAGTAGTAAATCACTAGTGCAGAATTTGGGAAGAAATGCAGTATAAAAACCAAGAATAAACCTTTGGAATTTGGCTTAAGGTATCATGGAAAAATCCTGTGATAAAACTAAAGGGTATGGAAAAACATTAGAGCAAGGCAAGGAAGGATGTAAAAATTTACAGGTTTATTTCATAAAGAAACTTTATTATAATGATTGCTGGAACAACCTATTCCTGAAAGAAATTCTTCTCAAGAATATACAAATGCAATATACACCTCTTGAATTCCCAATTAAAATGGCAAGACATAAGAATCATTGTACTTAAACACTTTTTTTATTGTACTTAAAAACATTTTTTAATTGGTTTTAGAGAGAAAAAAAGGAGGGAGGAATGAGTGAGGGAATGAGAAAGAGAGAGAGAAACTTTGCTTTGTTTATCTACTTATTTATGCATTCATTGGTTAATTTTTGTATGTGCCCTGCCCTGAACTCAAACCCACAACCTTTACATATTAGGATGATGCTCCAACCAACTGAGTGACCCAGGAGGGGCAGAATCATTTTACTCTTAACAATGGATACTTTATATCCACAATGGATACTTAACAATGGATATTTTATATCCACATTCCCTGTAAGATATGTATATATAACCTAAGAAATATGATTTTGAAATAATCAGATGATAAAAGAGAAAAATGAGTAAAGAGTGTTATAAAATTAACATTTTACAATTTTTAAATTGCCTGGAAAATAAACTTGGGTATTTTTTTTAAGATTTATTTATTTTTTTTAGAGAGGGGAGGGAGAAAGAGAGAGAGAGAGAAACAATCAATGTGTGGTTGTTGGGGGCCATGGCCTGCAACCCAGGCATGTACCCTGGCTGGGAATCGAACCTGCGATACTTTGGTTCACAGCCCGCGATCAATCCACTTAAACTTGAGTATTTTTAAATGAGTTTATATTAGTCTTGCGAATATCTCTTTCCACTGGACCTCATGGTCATAGCAACTGCTGTCTGTGTTGCACACGAGCACCCATGCATTGTTCATCATTTCATCAATGAGGTAGCCAAGTAGCTCAGCTAGTTGAGAACATAGGCAAAGCTTATGCTTGGTGTTATCTAACCATTGTGTTAAACACGTAGGAATTGATGAGTGTATTTTTTAATGAGTTAATTAGCAGTCCAATTCCCAATTATGAATACTTGTTTTTAAACACCAGATGTTTTTCCAGGTATTTAAAATTGCTTCAACTTTAGATAAACATCTCTGTTTTTTTGTCTGATTTAACCTTTATACATTAAACAAATGAATCAGGAGATACGAAAATCTGTATTTTATCATGTGTCATGTAGCTTGCAATATTAAAAAGTAGTTAAGAGATGGGCTTAAGAATTAGAGTGACCTGGGTTCAAATCCCAACTCTGGCACTTAATAACTGTATGTTGTTGGCCAAATTACTCTCTCTAAGCCTGAGTTTCTTCATCTGCAGAAAATGAGAATAACAAGTATCTATTTCATAAAGTTGGTGAGGGAATAAAATGAGTTGATGCACATAAAACCGCACTCTTTGAAAGGCTTTGGTATAGGTGATTCTCCTTTTATGGATGTTTCCTCCTCCTCACCTCCAATCACTCTTAAACCAACTTTAATGTGGCTCCAGCCCCTGAATCCACAGAAACTTTTCTTTTTAATTGCATAAGGACCTTCATGTTGCATTTGTGTTGATTTTTCTTTGCTTCTATTGTGTTCAACATCTTAGTGACCCTCCCCTTTTATTTACCTTTATTTCTTCCAACGTTATTTTTCTTTTACCTATGGTGTTAACTATTGTGTATATGCCAATATTCTTCACATGTATCTTTCCATATCAGGCCTCACCTTTGACCTCCCGACTTGATATCCAGCTGGTATTTTCATTTAAGTGTCTCTTTGAAGTTCAGAACAAAGCTCTGGATATTCTTATACCCAGGTTTACAACTTGTCTTTCCTATCCCAATAAATGGCCCAGTTATGCAATCTAGAAACCTGGGAATGAATGTATGTATTATCACTACCATTTAAAAAATATATTTGGTGTCTATCCATTCTTTTCTATCACTATGCCATCACTTTAGTCTATCATCTCTCATCTGGATTTCTCCAGCGCTCAAATATCAGTAGATGTATTTTGGGGCCTGTATCTTTTCCAAATGCCAGTTTATAATGACACTTTTCCTCTTTTATCACAGATCAAATGAAGCCAATAGGTTTCATAAAGTTAACAATGTAACATTTCTTTGAATTTAGGTGTGAATGCTATGTTTGCAATATAAAAATATTACTGGAATCTAATGAAATATTTTAAAAGAATGTGTGGGTTTCTTGTTGTGCTTGGGCAGGCCAACCCCTGAATGTCTGGAATCCAGCATGACACTGGGCTGAACCTATGAAAGCAAAGTTTTTTTTTTTTTTTTTTTAACTTTCTGTCTAGGACAGCCTGAGGCAACAGCACACCCATTTTGACCTTGCTTCAGGTTCTGCATTTGCTAAGGCTCTGTGGGTCAATTGTTATGCTCCCCCTGACCACAGGAAGCAAGACCAGTCTTTCTGGAAAACTCATGACTCACAGAACAGCACCCATCCTCCAACTGTATGGAGGTGACCCAGGCCCTGCGCTAACCCCTCTCCTTCTTGCTCACTGGTTCTAGGAACATGAGAAGAAGTAGTAAGGCTGGTTCTTGGTTTTCTGCACTCTTGGGAGTCTGTAGTGCGCGTAAAGTCTGGTACAACCAGAGGAATAAATCCACTCTTTGTTCCATCTGTAGAACTAGGAAATTATCTATAGTCAAGTAAACATACCTTTTAACCTAGTTTCTCTGATTCCAGTTTTGCTCCTGCCAATTCATTTTTCACATAGCACCCAGAAAATGAGTTTTAATAAACTTTGAAAATTAAAATGGGCATACTGAAGAACACAGAAATCCTAAGTATACACATGGATACATTATCACAAAGTAATCACCACCCAAATCAAGAAGTAGGGCATAACTTTGAAGAGATGTTAGAAAGAGAACACAAAGTAAGGGTCTGAAGACCTCGGTTTGAGACCTGACTCCATGACTCAGTTTCCAATTTTTCTTGTAAGATAGCACAAGGACAAAAATATAGTATTTAATATATACTTATTCTGTATTTAGTATATAGCATATATAGCATATAGGCTTGAGTATACCATATTTAATATTTAATATGGTATTTTAGTATAATGTTATTTAGTATATAGCATATAGAGCATATAGGCTTGAGTATACCATATTTAATATTTAATATGGTATTTTAGTATAATATTGTTGTCAAAGTTACCATATATTTTCACTTTCTTAAACATCAATTCTTAGGACTTAATTTGACCTATTGGTAGGTCAAATTATTTTTTTTGTTCTTTATACTTTTTTTTACCTTTTTGCCCCCAGAATGTCATGTTTGACTTGCCTTCTACTTATCTGCTGCTTCTTAGGCACTTTTGCTCTTCTTTCTTCATCAACTTGAACTCTTAATGTAAGAGCCCCTCCTCTTCTTGCTTCTCTCTATACCTAGTTCTTTGGTGATCTCATTCAGTCTTATAGTTTTAAATATCACCTATAGGTGAACAGTTACCAAATTCACATCTTCAATCTCATCTCCAGACTTATGTGTACAGCTGCATGATCAGTACTTTTACTTGTATTTCTAACAGGCATCCCAAACTTCACATACCTGCAACTGACCTCCTATCTCCCTCCCTAAACCTTCTCCACTCCTACTCTTACTTATCCGTCTCAGCTAAGAGAAACGTAGTCATCTTTGACTCTTCTCTTTCTTTCCACTCCTTATTGGCTCTACCTTCAAAATATCTTCAATCACTTTTCACATTTTTACCACTGGGTCCAAACATCCTTTCTGGACTACTGTGGTTACCTTCTAACTGGGAGCCTGAAGTATGAGAGGAAGTCAACAAAGAACATGGCAGGAGCAGTCGTAAAAGACAGTTACTGCAAGAGCACAATGTCTCCTCCCATTAGAATGTGATCCCCATCAGGGAAGGAACTTTGGTCTGTTTTGTTCACCCATATATCCTCGGAGTGTTGTCCAGTGCCACAGCAATGCCTCAAATACTATTTGTTAGGTAAACTAATTTTCACTTTTAATGATGTTTCATGACAAGGAAGCTGTGGATTTCTAATATACTATTTTTTATAAAATTATAGAAATTTTACAAATAATAATTATATTTGTCACTGTTACTTCTGTCTTGACTATCTTGTTTTTTCATTCCATCTTTTAGTTATCCTTTGTACTTCTATGACACTTCCACAAACTTTTTTTTCACTTTAAAAAGGAAAGGAGAAGAGAGTAGGGAAGTTATATTTTGTGATCCAAAGTTTTTGCAACTTGATATTTTTTTCTTATTGTACATATTAAGATTTGTAATATTGATTAAAACATAATAGGAAAAATTAAAAGTTTATCTCCAGGAACATATTTTTTTTTCCTCCTGAACATTTATCTTGTCTTTTCTTGGGAAATAGCTTCAATCTAACCATAATGTAGATTTTAATTGACAATTTTTAAAAATTCTACTTAAAAATAAGAAAAATACATTGCTATTAGTATAAACTCCTATTTTCATTAGCCATCAATAACCTTTTTTAAACAGCAAAAAATAGATATTTAATTAGAATCATACATGTTTTTAGTTTTTCCTTTTACAAACAATGAAAAATAACTATTTTTTTCAGTGGAAACATTTTTTCTCTTCTTTTTTTAAAAATGAGAAATAGTAAGCTTCAAGCATTTTGAATCTTTGGTCCAACCAGAGTAGTTTAGCACTCACTTCCCAGAATGCACTATGTTTGGGAGAACAGGACTACTTGGAGCCAAACTCCAGCCCTACCTGGCCAGTTGTCTGCAGCTGCTGGGAACTGTCTGAGCTAGGGGTCCTCTCAAAGAGAGTTTTTGGACCTCTACTTCCTGTCCTTCTGAATTACTTGGTCTGCTTTCCTGGGTTTAACCATGATGCTGGGGGGTGGCCAACATTTTTCATATTATCCTTACAATTTTTTCATCTGAAATATATCCAGAATCTACATTTTAGTTTTTATAAAATTATCTTGAACCTCATAAAAATACTAGATAAATTTGGAGTGCCATGAATTGCAAAACCTGTCTTCAATGTTTGTAGAGAGAAAATGCAGGTGGGTAAAATCATAGCACATTCAGGTAAGACTATTAATGCTTCGGTGATTAAACATCTCTTTCTCAACTGTTATTTTTTTTTAAAGTGAATTCATTTGAGCCACTAGTTGTTACCTCTAATTCATAGCTGGTTAATTTAGCCTGCACCAGTTGCAGCCCACCATTTCCCTCACTGTACACAGACATTCACTCGCATACAGGCAAAGTCTATTATTGAACTTAGACAGCTGGGAGCCACTAGGAGAAAGACAATGGTGTTGACTAATAAATGCAGTTTTTATGAGTTTTTTTTTTAAAGATTTTATTTGTTTATTTTTAGAGAGGAAAGAGAGGGAGATAGACAGAGAGAGAGAGAAACATCAATGTGCGGTTGCTGGGGGTTATGGCCTGCAACCCAGGCATGTACCCTGGCTGGGAATCGAACCTGGGACACTTTGGTTCCCAGCCCGAGCTTAATTCACTGAGCTATGCCAGCCAGGGCGAGGTTTTTAAAATGAAGTGTTTTTAAGGATTGATCTAAAGAATTCAACTTTTTTTCTGGAACAAATAGTAAATCTAATTCTAAAAAATTAAATGAAGCACTCTGAAGTATCATTTTGAAACTTTGCTTTTATTTTCTAATGCTGCTAAAAAGCTCTTATCGTTAATAAAGTTCTTATTAGACTCTAGAGAAAAGACATTTTAAAAAAGCACTTATTATATTAAAAAGCTCATGCTTTTCATTGGGGAAATATAACTACATCCACATTTTCCACTAGTCTGAGAAGCACTTGCCTTGTTCTTCAAGGAGCCTTAAGAACTGATGCTATGTGATAATTAAGGAAATATTTATGTGGTGTATGTGGTTATCTCTGTATATCCCCTAATATTTTTGATTAGAATAATAATATACACTTATTGACCATTTACCATAATAAATATGAATTCATTTTTTCCTTACAACAGCCCTGTGAGGTAGGCAGAAGTGATGTTAAAACACTTAGCAGCCTATAAGGCATGGGCTCTGGCCCACTGGAATGAGTTCAGAGCACAGAACTGGAGTAGGGTGGCCAGGATTCTGTTCGTCAAGGTGTTAGCTTTTTACTTTTTAAATCCAGTGTTGTGGAGTACAGAGGAGACCCAGCGGGTGGTGCTAGTGAAGGCTGTGTGTGTGTGGGCACTGAGGTGTCTGAGTAGGCAGGTATTTATCCATTGGCATGAAAGTATTTTATATTTTAGGAAACAGATATGACATTACTGGTTCATGCTGGGAAATATTAGTACAGTGGCAAAACTGTTAATATCCCCACAAATGCAGTTGAGGAAATCAAGGCACAGAGAGACTAAATAACTTGCTGAAGGTCACAACTAATAGGTTATGAACTGCAGGTGGATCAGGAGCACTGGGCATGCGCTTTTCCTAAGTGTATAGGACAGTTCATGGAGATGGCATTCTGCGTATCTGCTCCAGTGAACTGTGTGAGGACTGAGTGGAGGGGAGATCAATGGACTCTAAAATGAACTTCCAGACTGCTTGTTTCTTCATCCCAGGCAGCATCATTGAAAAGTCCAGATGTGAAGTGACTTTTAAAAACCATGAAGGAGAAGATTACAATATATCGTATCTGATATGTATTTTTAGTTTGTGATAGTATGGAAAACTACTTACAGAATTACATATTTTGTATGGGAACTTGTTGACTTAAAAAGAAATGTGAAAAAGTTGATTTAAAATGAAGTTGTAATGTGACAAATTGTTATAGATACATAAAGTATTTAAAGTATGAATATGTATATTATAAAAACATTTTTTAATTTTATTAAATTTATGGTGACATTGGTTAATAAGATGATATGTTTCAAGTGTAAAATTCTATAATACAGCATCTATATATTGTATTTTGTGCTTACCACCCAAAGTAAATACATGTTTTTCTATGTGAAATACATAAAAATTATAATAGAAATTGTTATGAATTCATAAAATGTTGTATATCCATGAAGTGGGTAATAATTTGCAGTAATCATTCTTTAAGTTTTGTTAGATTCTTTAATTCTTAGTATTGATGACTAAGTATTGTCCCAACCTTGATCCATGCTGGTTTTACTAGCGAGGTTGGGAGTGCAGATGCTGTGTGTGGGGCCGACATCTGAGTGAGGGCCAACCAAAGTCCGAGCTTCTGGACTCGGCTATGAGAGAACAAGACTGTGTTCTGTGTCTAGCACTGAGGGAGCTGGAGTTGTAAGTTCCTTACTGGGCTGGGTTAGGGAAGCTACTCATACTCTTGGAACTTCAGTTTCTTGTCTGTACACTAGATAGGTGGCAGCAGGCTGATGGCACAGGCCTGGTAAAGCCTGCCATGGGGGAGAGGAAACCATTTTACAGATTTACCAGCAGCTATTTTATGCAAGAAAATACCTATCTGGTCAGTTCAGTTAAGTGGTTTTCAGTTGAAATAAATTATTGATTGGGTCAAATAGAGGATAACCATAGACACAGAGACATCTAAATTAGTTTTAGAACATCAGTTTGGAAGAATAATGTCAATCAACTGCTTATGGGTGTGAAATGAAAGTTTTTCATTGCTTTTGTTTGCAACTTATTTATTTATTCTTTTATGACCTTAAATAATTTTTATTTTTTAATTACAGTTGACATATAATATTATATTAGCTTCAGGTGTACAACACAGTGATTAGACAGTATCTGATCCATTGCTCTTGAGTGTAAGTATATAAGGACTCTACTTGAAGCCCACTGAATTGCAGCCCTGATATCAATGCCTTCTTTTATTTTATAAATTTTTGATTGCTTATTTTAAGGTCAAACCCATAATTTTGCTGACATAATTTCTTCTTATATGTTCTTCTTCTTTTGGCATATAGTTGTGGGTGATAGCATCCACTTTTGGTGTAGTTTATATCTGGATTTAATGCATTTGAAACTATGGCAGATTCTGTGTGTGAGGCATGGGTGTCAAAGTGTAAGAACTAAGTTTTAGTTGACGGGGCTGCTGCAGACCTGTGTGGTGGAACGGCCTGGACTGATGGCAACAAAGCAGTGACTGTCAGTATGGTCCTGGTCAAGGGGCTTATTCGATATTCCAGGCACTTTCTGCCTTGCAATGGCAGCCAGCTTTATCCTATGTGTTTTCCATTCCACATCCTGACATGGTCTAAATAAAAAATCACCTGCAGACACGGTGTGATTATGAACTGAACTTCCCTGCCTTTTTCCATATTAAACTTGAATTATGTCTACCATGCCAGTTTCACTAAAGGTCTCTTGCCCACTTAAAATTTGACTTTATGATTTCATGGCAAAGTCACTTCAGAAACAGTCTAGAATCATTGCATCCAGAATTTTGTTTAAGCTAAACAAGTATATATTTATTGAATAAATAAATAAACCAATATTAGCAAGGAATGCCTATCCTTGTACTCTCCAGCTACTTTTTGCAGATTCCAGGGCCTGTTCTAATGTTAGATCGGGGTGTATCAGTGGACTGAGACAAGTAGCCAAGGGTTACTACAGCAGACCTTGTATATGGGGTATGTGGGATGAGGCCCAGGTACCTGCATGTCCAGTGAGATGAATCTTTCACTGATTTTACTACATTCACCCAGTCTTTACAAACAGGCTTTTCTCTTGGTTTCTTATTCTATGCTCTAGTTGCTTGTGTGACTGGTTCTCTGTATGGAATGCTTTCCCAACTGGCTGGTGCCCTGACCAGGAGGTGTCAGGATGGTGTATGGGAGGGCCCGTTTCATTTAGCAGGCCAGTGAGTAGGATTAGAAGTTTGTAGCAGAGTTGTCGAGAAAACACAGAACAACTAGGATATGTGTGTATGCATATGCATACTGAATACTGGACTTGAGCAAAAGGCTTCCACAAGCAAGAGAGAATTCTACAGAAGACTGCCTTGGGACTGAACCTGGAGCATGGCTCTTCTGGGTTCCCACCTGTGGCTGAACCCTAGTCAAGTAATACACATATACACACCCCTTATTGATCTGTGTTTCTGGAGAACTTTGACTAATACAGAGTCCTAAAAACCATTCTAGCCTAGGTATTTTTCCTCTTTTTCTTTCCTTTGCATTTTGCAGTCAAGTGTGTAGATAAGACATTTGAAGCTCAGAAGAATCAAGTGATGTGTCCAAGATAGTCAGCTAATTCATGATTGACTTGGTGTGTTGAGCTATTATTGGTGGGGTGGGGAAAGAGGAGGCATCGACAACGACTAATATATCGACCAGCTAGATGCCTGGGATTGTTTAAAGGAATTGAGATGTCAGGAGAATCTACACTGAGACAAAGTTTTATTCTCATTCAATTGTGTTTAAAGCATCAACTGTGGCCAAGATACGCAGAAGGTATTCAATGTAGAGGACAGGCATTCTGGAAAGGGAGACATTTCTGTCTGATGATTATCCTACTGAGAATAAAGACTTGATTACATGAAAGAATAAACTTCCAACATTTATGAAAAAGTCAAAGTTTCCCTTTGTTAAGGACACAATGTTCTGACAGCAGTTTCGTTCTCTCTGTTCAGTGAGAGACGCTTTCATAAGAGGAGGTCCTTTTACTGTCAGAAAACGCTACACTCTGAAAGCTAAGATGGCTTTGAACTTTAAAAAATTTCATGACCATATAGTGTTTTTAATTTTGAATTTTATTTTTAAAAATTTTACAACGGAAGAAACAATGTCAACAGTGTTAGAGTATGGTACAACTGGCTGTTAGAAAACGGGATGCGATGCTTCAGCTCTGCCCAGACATCGCCATATGTTGTGGAGAATGTGGGTAATTAGTTGCATAATTCAGGCTCAGAATCACTTTTCCTCTGAAAATTTTTCCTCCCTTGTGTGTTGGATAATTTGAGAGTATTTTTTGTTTTAATATACTTAGTCTGTGGTTTTTATTTCTACTTCATATTATCTAGAGAGATATGGTTATTGAGACAAGTGAAAAATATATATAGATTTCTAATACACATTCATAAACATCAACAAAAGAAGTATACTAAGTTTTATGGATGAGACAAAAATACAGAGGACAGAGCTTCTTTGGCAATTTAGCAGGTAGAAAGTTTTTACTGTCAAAGGAAAAATTGTTATAGGAATTTATTTACTCATCAAATACTTACTGATTGTATGTTATAGCCTAGGCACAACAATAGGGATATATGGATGACTAAGATCCAGTGTTCAATGTACAGAAGCTGAGAGAAAAAGCAGAAAAAAATGCTGTTAAAAGTAAAAAATATAAAGCTTTTTCTTTTCTTTTGTGATGTCTTTAGCATCTCGTCATGGTGGTGTTTATTTGCTATTTGGTGTTCTAAGTAAAGAAAACTAAAATGTTTAATTATTAACATGATCTTTATTGTTTATCTCTATTTTGTGCAATGCCAATTCAAATGCAAATATCAGTGACTTCACTTGGTGTATGAAGTCACTGAAATCACATGATCTGTATTTTAGGGTTTGTCCTTTGAGGGTGCCTCTAGCTGGTCAGAGACAAACTTAAGACAGAATGAATGAGAAAGTTTGGAAGAAGAGAGGGTCCCCCAATCATGGAGCAGGCTAACGGGCACTTGGGGCATAGAGATACTCATGGGGCCCATGTAGACCCTCACAGTTACTTAAAGATCCTCCACTATAATTTGGAGTGTGTATTTGCTTGGGCTTCATGGCTACTGGGTTCCTTGTCCCAACAGACAAGGGACCTATGTGCAGTGCCCAAGCAAGGGGTGGGGGCCAGGGGAGCCAAGCCAGGTGTCCCCTGTTTCCATGGACCCACCACCCCAGCCCATGATAGGTGGTTGACCCCTAAATGTCTTAAGCCTCTGTGCCCAGGTGTTTTCAATACCTGAATGAGGGTGGGCGAGAGGTTTGCCTCCACCTTGGCCCAGACAAGTCTCACCTGGAGTGGAACTGGCAGCAGCTATGGAGATGCCACAGGTTATGTGCCTGATCCCAACCCTAACCCAAGCTCATGGCTCGGCTCCTTCCTAGGCCATGAGTGGTAGCAATTATAGGGTAGAAGTAGGGAGGGGGAGTCTGGCTGGGGTCTTGGTAGCTAAAAACCTGTCCCAGGTAGGCTCATCAGAGTGAGGAGGGATTGTACAAGAAGGAACCAGAGATTCTAAGTCCTGGTGTGTGCTCTATTGTCCCACTGGACTTCACTTACAAAACACAGTTTCAAAGATAAAATGATTCAGAATTTCAAGATGGCACTGACTACATGCCCAAGAAGCCAGTCCTACCTTGGAGTTCAGGTTTTGTTATTGTTTCCACAAGTGAAGGCTCCATCTTCCAGAAAAGCAGTTTTCTTTTTGTGCTGAGTTAGAGGAACTGTGAACCTATCAGTATTTCTCCTTTCAATTTCTACTTGAATTGCCATTTGAGACTAATGTTCAGATCTGGAGGGCATTATGCTAAGTAAAATAAGCCAGGTGGTGAAAGACAAATACTATATGATCTCACCTATAAGTGGAACCTAATCAGCAAAACAAACAAGCAAGCAAAATATAACCAGAGACATTGAAATAAAGAACAAACTGACAATAACCAGAGAGGAGGAGGGAGGGGAACATGGGGAAAGAAGGGGAAGAGTCCTAAGGAACATGTGTAAAGGACACATGGACAAAGCCAGAGTGGGTAGGATTGAGGATGGAAGGAGGGGAGAGATGAGGTGGAGGGGGGCGGTTTGGTGGGGGGGCAATGGAGTCAACTGTATCTGAACAACAGTAAAACAATATAAGACATTGAAGAAAAAATTAAAGGCAAGAAAAAAATGGTAGAATAAATTGTGCAGAAAAATTGGAAAGAGCAAATTGCTAAAGTGACTGTACTCCCCAAAGCAAATTAGATGTTCAATAAAATTCGTATAAAAAAGAAAAAAAAAAGACTAATGCTCAATTATTTTTAAAGAGCTGAGTTTCTTTACTTCTCCAAGGATGATCTCATTATTCTTCATGGTGGTTTCAGATTCACTTTGAATTTGGTTGCTGGTGTGGTGAAGCTTCACTAAAGTGAAGTTCACGTGAAAACTGTGGACAAGTATTAAATGCGGTCCAGGAATCAAGAGGACCCTGATAACCACTTAGCCACAAAAAGACATTGCCGGAAAGCCACCAGTCCTTGGACAACCCTGTGTGTTCCAAGGCAGTGTGCAGGGGCCTTGGCTGCTTATCATTTTTAGTGAGGCAGGATTGGCCAGGGTGAAGGTCAAGGGGCCCAGGATTGATCAGACCTAGGACTGAATTCCTCCTCTACTGTTATGTGAGTTAACACCTTCACCTTTCTGTGCCTCAGTTGCCTCCTGTGCAAAATGAGAATCATGGGTTTGCCTTTTTTTATAGCGTTCTTGTGAAAAGTTAATTAAATATGCATGTGAAGTGTTTAGCATAGTCCTTGAGACTTAGTTCTCAATAGATGTAAATTTTATATCTTTTCATATGCAAGTGTGAGCAAAACAAGTGAAGGAGGCAAAGTGCTCTGCATAACATTGTCCTCCTTTCTGGCACCCCTTGCTGGGGGCCTCCGTGCCTGCCCGCACTTCTGTGCTGCTGTGTCTGGTCCGTTCTGCTTCACACAGCAAACTTGCTTGTTATTGTCTCTCTCGTCAAACACTATATGTCTTGTGTCCCACCTGCTCAAGGCCATTTAGTTCACCAGGTGGATTAAGTTTGTTTTTAAGTTGAATCCTAGCTATCTATATCAAATATTGAAATCAGTTAAGTCAGGAAGAAAAATCCCAAAAGAGCAAATGGGAGTATGGAACAAGATGAAGGTGAACTGGAAAGAAAAGTTAAACCCTGGCTGATGTGGCTCAGTAGATTAAGTGCTGGTCTGTGAACACAATGGTCACAGGTTTGATTCCCAGTCAGGGCACATGCCTGGTTTGCTGGCCAGGTCCCCGGTTGGGGACTTGAGAGAGGCAACCACACAAAAATCGATGTTTCCCTTTCTTTCTCCCTCCCTTCCCCTCTCTCTAAAAATAAATACATTTAAAAATAAGAACAAGTTTAAAAAACAGGGAATTGTTAACAGCAACTAGCATGCCATTCTAGATGTTAAGTTCTTTAAGGGCAGGAGAATGGGGGCTACGTGACTTTGCATTTAAGTGTCCTTAACACAATGCCTTGCTCACTGTAAGAGTCCAACAAACTGGTAGAGTAAATAACAAATAGTGGTAGGCATCCAGGCTCTGGAGGATGTGGCCAGAAGCAACGTCCTGGCTGAAGGGCAGGTGGAAATCGACAGGAGGTTTAAGCGGGTCTGCACTGCTCCGTGTTTTCCGAGTGAAACAGAGAGAGCTGAGTTCTTCAGGTTTGTGTTGTATTGTACTTTTGGCATAGCTTTGTGATCTTGGGCAAATAATTCAGGCTCATTGGGCTGGCTTACTCATCTCTCCCACGTATAATAAACATGAAAATAACCTTCTGGTGGTGTTAATGTGTTCATTAAGAGAGCCTGTCACAGTGCTGGGCTCAGGGCAGGAAATGAATGCATTCTACTCCACCGCCCTCCAACCTTCCCCTTCTTCCCACCTCACAGACTTTCTCTTCTGCTCCTGTCATGAAGAGTTAACAAAACATTAGTGCTAAAAAAGTGCCACTGTTGATCTTGAATATTACGAAAGAACATGGATGGATTATTGCAAAACTTTTTGCCCTAAAAAAAAACCAATATAGGCATCTGTTTTTCTGGTGGCAGGATTAACAGCAACAAACCCTGTGTGTACAGGACAGCACTTTGATTTAGTAAACGCAGAGGCAATGTGAAAAGTTGGTAAGTATACAGGTTTTGTGGTGAAATGAACTTGGTTTTGTCACATGTACTTGGCATTCTAATCAGGCAAGTTACTTAACTTCTTTGTGTTTGGGTTTCCACATCTACTTTTGTTCATTTGTTTATTCATTCATTCCTGAGTACCTCCATAGTACGTGCAGGGTGCTGAAAACGCAATGGTGGTGATAGACATGTGGTTAGCCTGGTGTGCAGAAAGCACACTAACCCATGGGCTGCTCAGCCCTGGATCCTGAATAGGAATCAAGCAATGTGTGGAGGTTTGAAGGAAGATTGTTCAAAATCGAGGATGAATGAAGGCTAAGAGGCAGGTTTCAGGAGCTGACAATGTCAGTGTTGCTGAGGCAAAGAGTTCTAGGGGTGAGGGATGAGGGTTAAGCCTCAGGGGAGCAATAGCTGTCTTGAATCAGAGTTTATCCTCGGGATAACAAGCGTACTTTCCAAACAGTATTTCCCAGGGGACCGAATCCAGTGGGGCCCAATGAGCATTTGCTCCCTTCTAGAAGATTCACAGTGTACATTAGTATCTATTAATACTCTTTGGTAAAGGATTTAACAGTTTTCCTAAATGTAATTAACATTAAAAATTAACTGCTTCTGAACTGAGGCTCTGAGAATCTGCTTGGGGGAAATGATGAGAAATGGGAAGCCATTTTATGGTTGTAAATTGGGGCCCAATATAACTGTGTTTGCATTTTATAAAGACATAGTATCTACCACATATAAAACACCAGGTACTAAAAACACTTAACTAGTTTAATTTTTATAACAAGTTCATGAGGTGGTTGTTATTACTATTTTTGCATTGTTGAAATGAGGAAACCAAGGCATAAAAGAATTCAGTAATTTTCTAAAATTATGAAACTAGTTATAAGTGGAGGACCCAGAACATGAACTTGACCAGTCTGGTCTTGAAACATGTGCTCAACAGATCAATCTGACTGTGTGGGGCAATGGGTTGGAGTCAAACAAGGCAGGAGACAGTTAGGAGGAGCTGGTAGCCATAATTCAGGTGAGAGAAAATGGCCATTTGGACTTCATACATTTGCTTGGAGGATTAAATACTGTAACATGATTAAAGCACCTGGAATAGTTTTTGTGATATGGTAAGCAGTCAATAAATAATAATTTATCCATGCATATATAGAAACTTGATACATAAGAGATGTATATATTCTAGATTAGTGGTGGAGGGAGAGTGTATAAATTTGCTGCCATAACAAAGTACCACAAAATGGGTGGATTAAACCAGCAGAAATTTGTTGTCTCACAGTTCTGGAGTCTAGAAGTCCAAAATCAAGGTGTCGGCAGGGCTGGTTCCTTCTGAAGGCTGGGAGGGAAGATTCCGTTCCAGGACTCTCTCATTGGCTTGTAGTTGGCCATCTTCATGTTCACACTCTGTTCTTGTACGTTTGTCTCCAAATCCCCTTTTTGTAAGGACAGCAGTCACATCGGACTGAGGCCCACCTTGATGGCTTCGTTTAAGCTTGATTATCTCTGTAAAGACCTTATCTCCAAACAAGGTTATATTCTGAAATACCAGGGATTAGAATTTAAATATATAAATTTTGGAGGTATAAAATCCCCCCATAATGGAGGGATTAATTAATAGTGATTCCACAAAAATTGGTTATCCATATGGAGAAAAACCTTGAATTTTTAACTCAGATAATACTAAAAAATTATTATCTGAAATATTAAAGACTTAAATGTGGGAGGCAAAAATGTTAAAATGTTTAGACAATATATAGTAGAATATCTTTATAATCCAGTAAATAATTCTGGAGGGACTTTTAAGATTCAGCACAAAACTGCTAAAATAAAACACAAAAAATGAGATCTAATACATTTAAATTTGGTTACACTAAACTTAAGAACTCTTTGTAAGAAATGATAGCATAAAAAATGAAGGCCAGCTGTGATTTGGAAAAGGATGTTTGCAAAATATATAACTGATAGAGGATTAGTGTCTAGAACACATAAATAATTAAGAAAAAGATGAACAACCCAATACAGAACTGGACAAAGGAGATGAACAGATATTTCACTGAAGAAAAGTGGATACAAAAGGAAATATAATTTAGGTCCCCAAAGTGATATCATTTTGCAATCATCTAGTTGATAATAATTAAGAAGCTTAACAGTTCCAAGCATTGTAATGAATGTGGCTGAAGGGGAACAATTTGAAGTGGTATGAATTGATTTTAGCATTACCTAGTAGTGTTGAGCATTCTCATAGCCTATGAAGCAATAATATCATTCTAGGAATATGTCCTACCTAGTAGTGTTGAGCATTCTCATAGCCTATGAAGCAATAATATCATTCTAGGAATATGTCCTAGAGAAACTCCAGCACAGGGTGTTGAGTGTAAGACCACTCATAGTAGAATTTCCTGAGGACAAAAAACTAGAAATAACCCCAGTGGTTAGTCACAGAATGATATTTAAGGTATTTGGGTATCTAAACTGTGAGGTATTATAGAACTTTGTAAATGAATAAACCACTACCACATACAACAATATGCAAGAATCTTATAAATCTTACCTAGAAAAAGCAAATTCCAGAAGGTTAAGTTACAAAACAAGAAAGTTTAAATTCTATATTGGTTTATCTGCACATTTATGTGACAGAACAATAAAATAGAAGAGAATGATGACAAATACAATTTAGGATAGTGGATATCTCCATTATCTCTGGGGAAGGGCATGGAGGATTTGAATGGAGGCAGAAACATACAGATAGATATAATAATGTTAGTAGTGTTCTAGTATAGTTCTTGTTATGGATTGAATGCTCTCCCCACCCCCAGAAGATATGTCAAAGTTCTAACCTCCAGAACTTCAGAACTTGACTTTATTTGGAAATAAGGTCATTGCAGATGTAATTGGTTAAGATCCAGTAGGGTCTGCCCTGCTGGAAGGAGGGCAGACCCCTACTTCAATATGACTGGGGTCTTTATAAGAAGATGGTCATGTGAGGACAGGGACACAAGGAGAATGAGATGAGAAGATGAAGGCAGAGATTGAAATTATGCAACTACAAGCTAAGAAATGTCCAAGATTGCCAGCAAATCGCCTGAAGCTACACAAGGGACATGGGGCAGATTCTCCTTCACAGCCCTCAGAAGGAACCAGCCCTGCCAGCATCTTGCTTTTGAACTTTTAGCCTCCAGACTGTAAATAAGTAAGTAAGTAAGTAAGTAAATTTCTGTTGCTTAATCCACCCAGTTCGTGGTACTTTATTACAGCAACCCTAGGAAATGATTGTGTCCCTAAACTAGGTAGCTGGTGCATGAGTGTTTATTTTATATTATTGTTCAACACATAAATGTATTACATGTTACTTTTTATGTACAAATAGCTACCTAATAAAAATAAAATGATAAAAGAAGTTATTATTTCCATTCTTACCAAACTGGGGCATGTTTCTACTATTAATCTTTTATGGCAAAATCTAGGAAAGTTTTTCTTGACATTTTTATTAAAACTATAAAAATTAACTTCCAACACTCCCTTTAATTTTTATAGAGTTTTTATTTCAACCTAAGTATCACTGAGTCCCTGCTCCTCTGTCTTTAATTATAGTATACACATCTTTTGAGCAAAATGTCCTGTATCTAATCCTGAATGGTGATTGCCAAGCACACACCTGTCACGGTATGTTATCCTCTTGCAGAGGGGCTGGAATTTAACACAAGGAATCCTGGACATCTAAAATCATATTAAGGTTTTGAGCATGCATGCATGCTGCCAAAGTGCCTTCCCTCAGCCTGGAAGTCACATCACAGTGGAAGCTGGCTTGCTTTGCTCGCATAGCTGTGCCTCTGCTCCCTAGAATCACAGCCTGACCCAAAGTAGGTGCTCGGGAAATTTGTTGAATGAAGGGGTAATGAATAGTTTTATTCGAGTTTCCACTTCTTAGAAGTAACAATATCAGCTATCACTTATCAGAAGAGATTATCAGCCACTCCCCAACGTTCACTAAATTTCAATCTGTTTGTTTCCCTCATCTGCTCATTCACCAGCTTTCCTTTCTCACCTGAGTACTTGTGTGTGTGTGCATTTTTTCTTTTAGAGTGCTTAGTTGTTTGATTTCTCAAATTATAACTATATATTACTACTAGTTCCCATATTACAACTATATATTACTATCACAATTTCTATCTTGGGAAGAGGTGTGGATGCTTTAGAGTGTTTTATTGATACTCAGGTTAAATATATCTTGATTAAGGACTGGATTCTAAAAAAGAAACTCCAAGAATACATGCAATATAGATAATTTTAAAAATTGGATTTATCTGGTACTTTGAAAACCAAATCAGTATTTTGAATATATTACATAGTGAATGTTATAATTTGACATTGCATTAATAATTTTTTTGTTGTATTTTTACCCAGTAGATAGAACTGCTGATGTCAGTGAGGTGCCGCAGTGAGAGATACTGAACTACAACACTGGAAATGCTGATTGTAACACTGATGAACTCAAACACGGTTTGAGAAGCAACCAAACACAGTCCTATGTGAAGATGAAGAGCTGAACAAATCTCTGCAGGAATTCAGCTCAGTAAGAAAGACATAAGTAAAAGATAATTGCAATATAAAGTAAGTAAGTGCTATTAATCATTAAAAGAGAGCGCTGTGGGTCATTCACATTTTTTACTGTGGTTCATTACATTTTTTTTTGGAGAGTAGCCACCCAGATGTAATATTTCTCTACTAACCAGAATACTTGATTAACCAAATTGTACAATTTCCTGACCATACCTGAGTAACAGTTTATTTTACAAGTTATAAACATATCATTAAAAAAAATCTCAATATCTACCACAGGGGAAAACTGCAATTGTTCTTTTCTATAGTTAATGGCTAATTTATTTTATCTTGCTTAAGCATTTTATGATCCTTTTTAATTTCCAGGAATTTAGAGGCCCCTTCTGATTTTAGAATGGAGAAAAGAGGATTTATTTCCATGTGGCACTGGTTTTTCCCATAGATGGTGGTGATATTTTACTAAAATAAAAAGAGCAGACATCAGTAATGATTCCCTAGCTGTTTAACTGGAAAATGAGAACTAATTAATAGGTATGGGTCAAAACAGTATTGGCAAAAGCAGTCACAGAATTAAAATGGCTCAAATCATAATTTCCAATGAACTAGTGAATATTTCTTTACTTGATAGTAGCGTAAAATGATCTCCACAAAATTTGCTAGGCTCACATCTCTTTGGGTTAACATATCACTAGAAATTCTGCTTAAATCATTAAAATGTAACTCATCCCTTATCTGCAGGCGTCCTTCAAGAATATTTCACATCGCTTCCTCTTTTCACGTTACTTGGAAAGCTTGCAACATAGTCCATTCCCCTGAGTGACAGTGAGTCCTAAGCAGTGACCGTTTTCACTCACAGCACAGGGCTTGAATCCGTTTTTAACTCCCTGGGGCTATCGGCCACAAAGCCTGTCCTCAAATACATCATCTCCATCTTTCTACCTGGTTTCTTTATCTTTTTTGAGCTCGGTTTGGGATGCGTTCAGTCCGCAAACTACAATCTGACAGTCCAACACACTGTCACAGCTGTCTGTAGACTTTCCTCAGCTCTCCAGATTCCTATCTTGCAGCCTCAGACATGGCGCTTTTAGCTTGAAAATGGGTTTGAAACAAAACTTTTCCCCAAGTGGCCGGGCTGCTGAGAGGGCAGCCCTGATGCTGGTGGGGGCCATAGCATCCCAGCGCAATGCCTTCCTCTTTCCTAGTCTGGCTCTGGGCTCACGGAAAAGGGGCGGAGAGGAGAGAGAAGAGGAAGGGGCGGAGGTCACCCTTGTCCTCCAACCCGCCCAAACTGCGAGCGCTGCTAGGTGCTGAGGGATCGAAGAGGCGGTGCGGTCCGCACGTTCCGCTGTGGGGGAGCGCAAGGCTTGAAGCGAGGCGAGAGACAGCAGGAGACTGACCAGGGAGCGGAAGAGCGAGCGCAGCTCGGCGCCCCGGGAGCCTTTGGCAGTGGCGGAGCGGAGGGAGGCGGGGCGCGCGATGGCGCACGGAGGGGCGCGCTCTTCTGCTCCACCTTGAGCCCTGCCGGCGACCCGAGATGCCAAGGTAACCACTCCTCCAACCCCTGGATTCCGGAGCGTTGGTCTCTTAACGCTCAACGCAACTGAAGTTTAGCCACCCAGCCCCGGGCGCCAGGCGCCAACTGCAGACTACTGCCCTGGAGAGCACCTTAGCTTGCGCGTGGCAACAAGTTTGGTCCAGACGCCCCTAGCGGGGGAGACCCTTAGGGAGAGGGTACTCGGGCTGATCCGTGTGGATTCTATGCTGCGGCATGAGGGCCAGGTAGACAATGTCTCAGAGTAGAGAAATGGTCAAGAAAGAGATCCTCTTCACGCCCCGTGGTTCCGTGCCCGCAACACTTTGAGTCTGGCACCCCGACCTGCGTGGGCCTTTGGTTCCCCTCTGGGATAGGAGGAAAACTGGCCCCCTGGCATTTGAGCGATTGCAGAAGGTTTCACCAAGTTGGGAGGTTGGGGAAGGATGTTGCAAGCAGACGTATGGGGGTGGCAGGGTAGTAACGGGAGAAAGTCCGGCGGTAAGATTTGAAGGAGGCGGCCGTCCTCGGGGCAGCTAGGGCAGACCCACTCTGGAGGGTCGCAGGAAAGGCTGGCTCCAGAATTCCCAGCCTCCGGGAAAGTTGCTTGGAGACGCCAATCGGATTACCTCGGGGGCGGGGCGGGGCCGGGGCAGGGTGGGGGTGGGGGTGGGGGTGGGGGTGGCTGTGGCCGTGGGCATGGAGAATCTGTGACTCAGGTTTCAACTCACTAGGGAAAGAGGGACAGTAAATACTTCGTTTTGGATGTTGCTACCCTCAAGCTGCAGCTTAATTAACACCATCTGGGCAGATGTACTCACAGTAAGCGCAACTCACTGTAAGCGCAACTCACACTTTTTCCATTGCAACCCAGGATTTCTGCACAGGTGGTAGCTGGACCAGAAATCCTTCCTAGAGACTCACCACTCTGCCTTCCATGGGTAGTGATGCGTGTGGTGTGCTGGTATTTGATCTCAATCAAATAGGTCTAGAACTTATTCAGGAAAGCTCCAGAGAGACCTTGCTGTCCCCTCCCAAGGTTTGAAGAAGATTGTTTGTCTACCTGACACACAGGTAGTTCACCTAAGAAATAATCTGCAGTTTGGGGACAAAGCCCAGTTGAGAAAAAAAACCAAAAACTTTAAAAGGTCATTGAGTTATTTAAATAGACTCATTCTTTAAAAAACATGATTGGGTTTAAAGCAAATCTTTTTAGTGATTTTGTAAACCTGTGAAGAATGTAATCAAGGGAGCTCCATTTTGGCAGCTTCTTCACCTTGAAAATGAAATGTGGCACCAGAGGCAGATGTGTGCTGCTTTCAGGATGATGCCACCTTGTTGATGATAGATTAGATAACTCTGAGTTCGGCCACAAGGTACTCGGGGCCCTCCTGTCTTAACCGTCAGATGAGCAGTTAGGCAGTGCTCGAAATTCCTCTGTCTTTCTGCTGCAGATGCCTGGACTGAAGCCCGCACTGTTCTGAGAGGGAGATGACTTGAGCAGCCGGCTTTTTTTTCTTCTCCACAACAATGTCCATGAACAATTCCAAACAGCCCGTATCTCCTGCAGCTGAGCTCCTTTCAAATACAACTTGCCAGACGGAAAACCGGCTATCAGTCTTCTTTTCAGTAATCTTCATGACGGTGGGAATCTTATCAAACAGCCTTGCCATCGCCATACTCATGAAGGCATACCAGAGATTCAGACAGAAGTCCAAGGCATCATTTCTGCTCTTGGCTAGTGGCTTGGTAATCACAGACTTCTTTGGCCACCTCGTCAATGGGACTATAGCAGTATTTGTATATGCTTCTGATAAAGACTGGATCCGCTTTGACCAATCTAACATCCTTTGTAGTATTTTTGGTATCTCCATGGTATTTTCTGGTCTGTGCCCACTTTTTCTAGGCAGTGTGATGGCCATCGAGAGATGTATTGGAGTCACCAAACCATTGTTTCATTCTACAAAAATTACGTCCAAGCATGTGAAAGTGATGTTGAGCGGTGTGTGCTTGTTTGCTGTTTTCATAGCTTTGCTACCCATCTTTGGGCATCGAGACTATAAAATTCAAGCATCAAGGACCTGGTGTTTCTACAAAACAGAACATATCGAAGACTGGGAAGATAGGTTTTATCTTCTACTTTTTTCTTTTCTGGGGCTCTTAGCCCTTGGTGTTTCATTCTTGTGCAATGCCATCACAGGAATTACACTCTTAAGAGTTAAATTTAAAAGTCAGCACCACAGACAAGGCAGGTCTCATCATTTCGAAATGGTCATCCAACTCCTGGCTATCATGTGTGTCTCCTGCATTTGCTGGAGTCCATTTCTGGTAAGAGCCTAAAATTTTGACAATTTTTGCTTTTTTCTGTTTTTCCATGCTCAATACAAGATTTGTTGTCTTTTTCAATATTGTTAGTCTTGATGAGTAACACTATTCAATCTTTAAATGCTGGGGTTTACACCTCCTTGGAGGTTTTTTCAGCACTCAGCTCTGGCTTGGGATTCAGCTATTTATGAAATACAGTTATTTCCCCACAAACCCTGTGTTGACAGGAATGTTTTGCTAAAGAATTCTAAGTGTATTGTTATCTACTTGCAGTGCAGTATAAAGTAATTCTACAGAAGTATCATAGTTTTAATATACTGAATATGGTTAGTTTCTGAAATGTGAAAAATACAATATTGGAATGGACTCCTGCAAGTCTTAGTAGAAAGTCACATAGATTTCTGTTTTGTAAAAAAGGCATATTAGCTACCGGGTTTTCTAAACACACTATAACCAGGTCTTAGCCTGTCAAGGGAGGTGATGAGTGGAGATAGCTGGCTAGTTCAGGTGAACTGTATGCATAGATCAGGTGAAGAAATCACGAGTGCACAAACCCCGGAACAATGCCAATAGTGCAGGGAGAGCCAGGGTTTCCTCCATTATCATTCATTCCTTTAAAAAAATAATTTAGCCAAAATCTATATTTGACAGTTTGATGTTTTTATTTGGAAATGAAGGCAAAGGTTAGGGAATGGGCAACAATGTAAGTAATTTATGTAATTTTCCAGGTAGAAGAAAAAAATACTTAAGATTGGTAAGTATGGCCTTAACTCCCTTTAACATTTTTGTTTAGGATGCTATGAGTGACAACATGCCATGAAAGAGAAAAAAATCCTTCTGTAAATAGCTACTGATGGCATCAAAGATTGTTTTCATTCATTTTTCCTGTACCAATGGGAAAACAGACTGGTATCCAGACATAGTGATACAGGTGATACATAGGTGGAGGTGAGGCAAAGGGATGAGACGAAGATAAACATAACACAAAGGTCATGATCAGACCTCGATGGTAGTGTGAAGGTCCTTATTACTCATGCAGTTTTCCTAAGGCCCTGACAGGTTCGTTGTCCAAGAACTGCTGCCAGTGGAGTTTTAATGACCAACCCTGATGTCCCTGATGCCCAGAAAAGTTTGTGAGAGCTGCTGCCACAGAAAGATCCTATGATAGCTGATTTTAATTTACAGAAGGATTTGGACTTTTTGAATTGTTTCTTTATTTCTATTCACATTATTTCCTCATCATTTGAATTTAGCTTCTTGAATAGTTAAGTCATTTAAATATTTTTTCATGATGTAACTGGGTTGGTCCAATGAACCCAACCAAGGGGAGGCTAAGCTGGGTCTGTAAGTGGCAAGTTAACCTTTTGAGGCCTGCTTGTTGTCAGTTTAGGATGCCTGGTGGGGAAGGGAGGGGGGCAGGCAGGGATCTGATCTGCACTCATGGTACAGTTATTTGAATCTTAGTAGCAGAGAACAGTCCTATCAATACTTGGAATGCCTCCAGTGTTCATTCTGAAGAGTTTAATTTGTTCCACCTGACAAAGGGAATCTCCTTAGAAAAATGCTTCTTTTGTTCCCTTAAACTTTAAAGTAGAGTACTTCTTTCAAAATAAAAAGTGAGTCTGAGTAGAATTCAAATTAATTTGGGGGTTGGAAAGGGAATACAAAGAAAGGCAGAAAAGAAGTAATTAAAATATCTAAAGACATTCTTTAACTGAAAGTCATCGTTCTGGAGAAAAAATGAAATACTTGAAATTGTGAATCAATTAGAGACATAATGTGGAAAACTGAGGCAGTCATTGCTGTTTTGGTTTTATTTGTTCTGAGTCACCTTTAAAATTTTGCTTAGTTCTGGCTTTGCCTTTAAGAAATCAGAGTGATAGATTAACTACTGTAAGACCACGGAAGACAGCAAATTTCAGGTTTTCTTTTCCCTTAACTATAGATGATATTAATTTATTTATTTTAAAGCAAATTTCAGTTTTACCATGATAGTTAATTTATGTTTTTCCTATTTTTTTAAGTTTCTTTCACTGTTAACTTGGAAATTACAATTTAACTTATGTTCCGAACATATTTTCTAGTGGGAACAATTTTATTTTCATTAAGCATTTTCAGAGGTCAACATTGTATTTAACTATGAATTATTGATACGCCTATTACCCCAATGTATCAGTACTTCTATTTAGTATGAAAATTATTTCTGCATTAGATGTCTAGTAGGTATACCACAGATATTCCTTGGTGGATCAATATTTTATTTCAAGCATTCTTTGCATTCCTGGTGTTTCTTGTGGAGACTTGGGTCCTCTTGGCAAGTTCATGCTGAAGGATTTATGCCTCCTGTGGGCTGGACACAAGGGCCTTGAGCATTAGGTTGAGGTTGAGGCCATTGAGATTGCTCTAGACAGAGCCCTAGTAAAAAACCCAGGCTTGGGAATGCTAAAATAACACCCAGCATGAATATCTGCGTTGGAACATTTTTCCTTTTTCCTTAAATGCCTAAGAAGAGTGGCATAGATGTTAAGGACTGAGCCATTGTTCTCCACCCTCTATTTCAATAGCTTCTTAGTTTTAAGAACACCTCTGAAACCAGGCTTCTAGATTCCCACAGAGGTACTATACTGGTGACAGCTTCCTGGTCATTGCTCTAATTTACACTGTGTGCCATCTCTCATAATTGACAAGTAGGAATTGTTGGGTTTGTAATTTGAATGGATATCTGTGCACACTCTTCAACCCATGTTCACTGTCATTTTCAAGCTGGAAGCTGGAACAAAGATACAGATGCACACACTAAAAGGAGGAAATTCAGATGATGGAGTTTGTACTTGACAGGATTTATTGCACCAAAACTGATGAATAATTTCTAAAGTGATTGAAATTTGTAGCTGATGACAAAGGGAATACTTTATATGAATTTTGATGATTGAATTTAAATACAAAGGTGAGATGATCATGATGTTTGAATTCTCTTTCTCTTTGTTTTTAATAAGACTTTCTTTTTCTTGATTAGTTTTAGGTTTACAGTAAAGTGAGTGGAAAGCACAGAGTTCACATTTACCCACTTATGTCTCCCACTACGCCTCGGTCATCTTTATTATTAACATCTTACACTGGGGTTGTACATTTGTTACAATTGATGAGCCAATTCTGACATATTGTTCTTGATTAAAGTCTCTATATTAGGGTTTTTTCTTGGTGGTTTACATTGTATAGTTTTTGACAAATGTATATGACATGTTTCTACCATTACAGTGTCATACAGAATAATTTCATTGCCCTAGAAATCCCCTATGGTGTTTTTCTTTTTTTAATTTAATGTGTCACTTTCCCTAAGGGGGAAAAATGTGTGTGTGTGCTGTCAGGGACTGAGAATTTAAAACGTAGTACAAGCATAACATTAACTTAAAATATAACTTTTAATGACTTTGAAAATTTTATAATATCTAGATTTTATCATTTTAAACATGGAAAATACATATAAATTGATAATGGTCTCAACTGAAGAATACAGGAAAGGACAATAGGTATTTATTAGCTTATAATTCCCTTTAGCAATAAGTTAACATAAAGATCTTTGAGAGTCAAATAGCAACTATAAAATTGTCTTCTGTGCATTCTAGGTGAACCACTTTCCTTAAAAAATGAGTCGAGGACATTCTTTCAATGTTTCTTGAGAGAAGAGGAAAAAGACATTTACTTTTACTATCAGATCACATTTTCTTAATATTCTTTGTTTCTGTCTTTATACAGGTAACAATTCTTTTAAAAGTTTTATTTCTAAAATATGTAACCCTAAACAGAAGTTATTATTATTGCTATGCTTATTTCATCAGTTTGGTAGAGCAATAAATACTTGTTGACTGGTTGACTGTAACACAGGTAGTATGAATGTCAAGAGATTGCAAATGATTGACCAGAATGTGGATTCTGAGTTCTGTTGGTTAAGAGTTAATTAAGTAAACACTGAAGCCAAATGGTAATTTTTCATCTGTTCCCTAAGTTAGCAACTGTAGACTTCTGACACTATTAAACTTCAGTGATCTTTTTACCTTCTCCTTGGGGATCGAAGATCATTTTGAACTGGAAAAAGAAGAATAAAGTAAATCAACAAAATGGTTTCTTATGTAGGTGAGTTTACCTAAGAAATCGTGTTCTTCTGCACTTATAGAGTTTGAATTTGATTTTTGTAAGATTGCTACTCTTATGTGAGTATTTCTAGTCAATGTAGTTAAACATTTGGTCACTAAGATGTTTGTCAGATGTAAACCAAAGACTTGGGTGATTAATTGACTGTATGGCTAAAGATACTGGCTAATGGCAAATGATGGAGCAAAGCAGTATCATAGCAGATCCTGGCTGTGAGTGAAGACTTTTCTTTGCAAGGTGGACCCTTATTTTCATATTTATGACTGTGTCATGGAAACCTGGGTAGTTTTGTGTGCATTTACCACTACACCAAAAAAGATGGTGAATGGGTGTACACATTTAAGTAAAAAGGAAATGCAGAAAATGCATAAACATGTACATACATAATGTGTGCATGTGTAAATCATTTACCAAGTTAAGAAAATTAATTGACCAATCCACCATTAGATCTAATTGTACCAAGTGAAAGGGCTTCTAATGGGTTTCATTCTAAAATTAAAAACAAAATAGACCCTTTTAAAGTATTATGTCAGGTCTTGGAAGGTAGGTCTTCTTGTTTTATTCTTGAATCGCTGCTGATTGCAGAGGTAATATTGTCATGAATTGTGTTAGCCGGTTTCCTTGGTGAAGTAGGATGTGCTCCCATGTTCGGGATTTGGAAGCAGAAAATGTTGTCTGGATAAAGGACTGGTGATGACACTTGGTTTCTAGTCTACAAAACTCTTAAACACTCAGACACTTATAACTCAACATTAATATAAAGCAGACAAAGCATATTTTAGAGCTATAGTAATGTAGTTTACATTATGAAAATTCAGGCTGCTTTTGTGTTTGGGTGGGCATGGAGTAAGTGGCATGAAGTTGATGACAGACGCTGGCAGAGG
Source organism: Phyllostomus discolor (assembly GCF_004126475.2). Classification (NCBI taxonomy): domain Eukaryota; kingdom Metazoa; phylum Chordata; class Mammalia; order Chiroptera; family Phyllostomidae; genus Phyllostomus; species Phyllostomus discolor. Next base: position 58,600,602 of record NC_040907.2, read on the forward strand.
ACTGGCCCTGGGGTATTTGGGAGCACATTGTTGTTCTCGAGCCTTGGTGTTCTCTCCCTTACTCCTCCCTTAAATATCACCTCCTCTATCTGGGCTATCTTTACAAGTGCCCTTTGTCTCCTCTCTTTCCTTCCTCTGCTTTATTTCTCTCAGCACATGTTAGCAGTATCCCATAACACAGGATTTCTTTGTTTTTCTAGTGTTTTATGGCTTCTGCTTCCATCATGGAACCTCCTTGAAAAAAGGGACCTTGTTTATTGCTGTGTCCTCAGTTCCTAGTCTAGGAAATGAACGGCACATTTTTGGGTCAATAACAATTTGCTAAATGGATTTCCTGTAAAGGAGGTGTCACTCAGTGACAGTACACTTTTCCACTTGGAAGCACTCTACCGATAAGGTCAGGACTCAGTTGGTCAGCCTCAAGGATGTGTCTCCTTCTTCTAATTGGAATTTGCAGTGGAGACGTTTGAAAGGTACAGCTGTGTTCAGAGTTTCCCCAAGGGTATTACTTGAAAGTGGAGTCCTGGAGAATGCTGAACGTTCTACAGTATGAATTTGGTGCTAGAGTTTAGTAATTTTGCCATCACCCAGATGAATTTCATGGATAAACTATGATCATATTATTCTATTATGACAATATCGCAATTATTTGTTTACATGTGAATATTCACTATTAGTTTTGGTCCTTGGTGGTTAGGTTCTATATTACTGGTTTATGTTTTATTTCTACAAACTGTAGGCCATAAACCAATGTTTGTTGAATGAATAAACTAGGAACCAAGTATTGAATGGGAAGTATTAAATTAGGTGATATTACTTATTCAAAGTCATTGTTTGTGTTTGCCTCATTATCTTTGGCATTGCCTTTCTCTGTATATGCACACCCTTCATCCCCCAGTGCATTTATTTTTTACTGATGTTTTATCTTTGAGGGGATGCTGTCAGGAAACAAAAGGAGAAAACTTTGAGTAAAGACCTACAGATACTGGTCATTCATCGCCATAAATAAAATCATATAGTAAGTGTTGAAATTTTTCTATATAAGGGGTTTGCTTACCTAAAGTCTCTACCAGCTGATTGAGAAAATATATGACTCATTTTTATTGCTAATCAGACTAAATGATTGGGTGAGTTTTATATTCGCAGAGGATTAATTCTCAGACAACTCCAACAAACCTGTTTACTGGACACTGTGGTGTCCCAACCACATACCCTTTTGAGTGAGTCTTGCTCTTGGAGAGATTACCCTCTCCCAAAGGGACCTGCCTTACCCATGGCTGTGCACCCCTCTCTTTGGTCATTCTGTGCATAGTGACAGGTGGACATGAGGATACAGAGAACTTACCCCCTTGCCTTGTCTGGGACATTTCAGAAGGGTCCGTCATGCTTCAGAGCTTGCTGAGGCCTTCCTTGCACCACCATTGCAGTTTTGCTTCCTCTACCAAATCCTGTCCCCTTACTGCCTTCCACTCCCCAGAAAACTTTCTACGTGAGAACTCTGTGTCAAAGTCTGTTTCCTGCAGAGTCTGCCTTAGGACCATTTTCCAGAAGTCCATTTATTGATATGTAAAGTATAGACTATTACACACAGATGTACAGTGTGACTTGATAAATACATTGAGCTGTATATATCATCCCCCTTCATGAAAGTATATGGCATAAAAGTGGCCCAGCAAAGACCAATCAAAGGTTAAGAATTTACATAAAAGTCTGTTGCTTGAGATATGCATAGAGGTCTAGAATACTTTTGTGTTTTAAATTCATTTACTCTTGGCAAAACATGAGTTCCTGTTTTGAAGGAGAAAAATTTATAAAAATGCCCAAAGATATTATAGACATTGTGACAGCACATAGAAAACATCACTTGAAAGATTCAAGTGTAAACAAGTCAGAAACACGTGGATTAAATATATACCCTCATGGATATAAAAATCTAATTAAATGCATTTTCTTTTTTTTAAGCCCCAAAACATTTGAAGAACAATTCAAGATATTGATTTGACTAAAATCTCTCTGTATTATCAGTCTTAACTTTATTTGCTTAGTCTTATCCTAATAGGAGGTATATAAAATGCATTCCATTTATATTTGCTTTGGAAGGCATTTATAACCATACCAAATTTTACCTGGTATATCAATGCCATTTATCTATATTTAGAAAGGGATTTATCTAATAAGAGAAATTTGTCTTTTATATGTGCAAATATTATCTTTCAAAGCTTGTGTAAATTTGTCATTCTGTCTGTCCTCTCTCCTGGGTGTGAGGATGGTGCCACAGAGAAATGGATATAATCATGGCTTTATACAGAGAAGGTGGTGTTTTTTTCTCACTCCTCCTAAGTTATTGAATCCCCAAATACAATCCAGGTTGTGAAATGCCAAAATGGAGTGTGGCTGTGGTGTGATGGTGAAGGAGACAGAGCCAGTCAGATTATGTAGAAGGATTTCTTTTAGCTTTTTGTGCAGTCTCCAGTGGAGCCTTCCCTTTAGAAAACTGTGGTTATTCAAGTACATGCAAAGGTCAGGGCCCCAGCCCCACCACCTCCTAGCTGTGAGCTGTAGTCACTCTAAGCCAGATTTGCACATCTGTGAATTTATAATAATAACAGTACTTACTAACCAAAAAAATGATTTGACCTTGCTACAATCTCATAAACACAGCCATTGGCACATGGTAAATACTCAACAAAACTAAAATACCCCCCAAAATCTATTGCTGTTGTTGTCATCCACCATTTCACTTAGAAATCATCGTCTGTGTTTAGTTTAGATGTGTTCTAGTTTCTCCTCTCTTAGGAAGGTTTGGTTACAGTGGAAAGGAACAGAGGGAGCTCATAGCTTCAGAAAGCTTTCTGGGACATTTCCACTTGAATTAACCTCACTATCTCACCAGAAGTGAAGGTGTCTGCTAATCTTTTACATGCTGTTCAAATGTAAATATTCTAATAATTTATAGTTATAATAATTTATAAGGTGTGAATTTATAAATTGTTGGAATCAAGTTAAAATGAGCAAAAAATTGAGACTGTTACGTATAAAGCAGTACTCTTGGAGTCATATTTTAGGGATTAAAAGATAAAGTTCTTAGAGAGCTTCTAACTTAGTAGAGTAAAAGACATATCCTGTCTTTTAAGACAAGAGTTAAGATATTATTAGCTCTTGGAGAGGCAATATAATGTGCTAGTTAAGAGTCTGGGTTCAAGTCCTGTTTCTTCCGCTTGCTGGCTGTGTGACTCTAACCGTTCTGTGCCTCAGTTTCCTCATATGTAAAGGAGGCATAGTAATAGTACCTGTCTCCTTCGGTTGTTGTGAGGACTAAATGAATTAATCTATGTAAGTCCAATAGTGCCTGATATAGAAAGTGCCATATATTTCAGTTACTATACTATTATCATTATCGTTGCTATTGATATTAAAAATGCTGTTAGGCAGTAGTTTTGCCAACGAGATGTTCAAGAGCACTTTTAAATCAGTTATTAAATGAATAATGGGTGCTATCGTGGGGAACTGTCACTCCCAGTTTGGTGGTGCACAGCGTGTTGATTTATTTGACAATATTTGTTGAGCGCCGACCTTGAGTCAGCCCCTGCTCTGTGGTTTAACTGTTCACAGTACCTATGGCTCTAAGCAATGGTACTTACAGAGAGTGAATGGAGAGGACAGGTAAGAAACTGAAATATGAAGATATTCAATTATATTTTCTGTTAGAATAGCAGGTATTCTGTTATAAATGTATAGGAATGAGATTATTTTTGATTACTTATAAAAGGAAAAAATTCTATAGAATATCATTTAGAAGGAAAAATTACTGGAAATAAATGTGATCCTAAGTTAAATAATGTAAATTGTGAAAACCAGAGAGAAAAGAGATAATGTATACAATTCCTAGAGGTAAAAAAATATTATAAATAAGAAACTCTTTAGAATTTGGGCCAGGCTTGAACAAGATTAAAATATAGCAGGTTATGATAAATTAATATTAAAAGCTGGAAAAATTTTCTAATGAAATAAAAACATGACTAGTGAAACATGTTTCATTAAATCAGATAATAAAAAAGTTAATAATTCAAATTAGTATTTTATACAGCCTTTTGATAAGGAAACTGACCTCAATTCAGAAAAGAAATAAATGGTGAAATAAAACATTACAAAAATCACCAACTCTTTCTAAGAGTTTAGGTTAAAAAAGTGTTAGAGAAGACTGAAAATAAGGAAAAACAAATTACTGTGAATACTACTAATAAAAGTGAATAAAAATTTAAAAAGTCATCTGTTCTTTAATTTACTTGTTATCTTGCTCATTGATTTATTCTCCCAGTAGGCTTCTGCTGGACAAAAGGCTGGGACTCTCCAGGTGGAGAGTAAATCCACAGAGACAGCAACCCGACCTGGGAAAATAACCCTGAGGCAAATTCTGAGAAGAATACTTTCTAGCTCCTTTATTTTATCCATGATCTTTGAACTCTTTTCTCCAACCATTAACCTCTTTTGCGTGCCACTCTTTTTCTTTGTTTCCACTTTTAATGTGGAATAATATAACTATTTGTATGTTTCTGGCCTTGCATGGGCACAAGACAGAGGACTTACTGCTTTGGTAACAGTGGCGGGACTCTGGGCCCAAAGGCACATTGATGAATATTAAATAATAACATTGCTGCAGCAGCTTTTATTATTACTTTGATTTGATATTCCCTTCTTTTACTTTTTACATTTATGTTCATGACAGAAGACCAGAAAACAAGGAAAACAAAAACCACATGGATGTCAGAGAAAGAGTGCAGGAGAGTGGAGAGGGGCAGGAACCAGGCCATGGAGGCTGCAGAAAGCTGGCTGGTATGGGTGGACGGGTGGAGAGAGGCATGTGCATGTTTTAGGAACTCCATTAGAAAGAAAAGGCCTCCCTTTATTTCCATAGACATATTCTCTTTATAGAGGAATATTAAGTTTTGTGTGCTATATTTCTTCAAGCTACTTTAAAAATACAATATTTTGCTCAGCTGTAAAATTTTATTGGAAAAATAAAATAAACTATAAATTAAAATAGAAAAATCTTTCAGATCACACAACAGACAACCAGTGTTAGTATTCTGGGTGCATTCTTTTCCTCACACAGTAAGGGAAAATATATTAGTTTAATTTCCTTGATTAATAGAGTACTTAAACTTGCTTTTTCTTATATTATTGGGTATTATCTTTCTTCTGTGAATGTGTGGGGAATTTGAAATGATTTTCAAGAACTTCTTGGATAACAAAGAACAGATGATGCTAATATATAAAAATTAATATAAAGCAATAGTTTTTCTAGGCTCATGTTTAGCCTTCTAATTTAGGATTTTAATTTATAAAAGTAGTGAATTAATCAGTAATTTCTTTTGTGGTTACTGCTTTCTGCTTAGCAGCGGCTAAGAAATACTTTTCTCCGGTTAAGATAGTATCAATATTTATCTCTTCTTTAGCACTTTTGCCTTTTCATTTTTTTGTATTTATGTTTTAATACATTTATAGTTTAGCTTCCAAGTTAATAATATGAACTTTCTTTTGAATGGTTAACTAGCTGTCCTCAACTCATTTATTGAATGATCTTTCTGCAACTGTTTTAAATTTCTGCCTTTACGATCCCTGAAATTGTTCAATGTGTTTGGGTCTTTCTGGATCCTTTATTACGTCCTATTGAGTTATCTCTTAACTTTATGTGCAACTACCATCTTCTTCACGTTTTATTGGGACTTGTGTTCAATTTGTCGATTGCAGTCTAGACTGCTCCTTTTCATTATCATTATCATGCTGCTCTGTTATAAAAGTCATATTTTGAATAATAATTTTATAGTTTTTTTCATAACAGTATATAAGAAAGCACTGATCTTGACACATTTTTTTTTATTGTGACAAAATTCACCTAACAAAACTTTTGCTGTTGTATCCGTTTTAAAGGGTATAATTCAGTGACCTTTAGTAAGTTTGCAGTGTGGTATGCCCATCACCACTATCTTGTCCAGAATATTTTTATCCTTCAGAAGAAAATCCCATACCCGTTAAGCAGCCATTCTCTGTTTCCTACTCTCTACTAACATTTGTAGTGTTTGTATTTTTTAAATGAGCCTTTACAGAAGGTTATCTAGTTTAATAGTTTAACAATTTCTTATACCAACTTATAAATCTTACTGCTTTCAAATTAGTTGACTTCTTATCAGAGTTTGTAAATATTTTATGGGCTTTTGAAAAGAATCTATATTCTCTCCCTTTTTTCTAAGTCACAAAGTTCAACACAGATATTAAATCAAGATATTTTTTGTAGGATCCCATTTCTTTATTTTTTTAACTGTTCTGTCAAGTAATGTGTATGAGAACTTAGAGTTTCATTAACTTGTGTTTTGTTAGTTTATACATGTATCTCTAATGTTTTTCAATGAATTTCAATGATTTAGACTTTAATTTAGTGTCATTAGGGCTTAAAAATTTATTTCTGTTCTATCTTTGTTATGGATTACTTCATTTATAAATACTCCACTTTATAAATCTCTGCTTTAAAACATTTTGCCTTGAATCCTTCTTCATCTCATACTGAAGGTAAGTATTACTATTGAAATAATGGCAATAGACTTTTTGAGTAATTTGGATTTTCTTGAGCATTTACTATTATTGGTATTATCTAACAAACTTCTCATGCCATTCTTATTAATGCAATACAGGATCATCAAATATTTAGATGGAACAAGTAGAGCTTCCCCACCCCTGTCCCTCTATCATGCTCCCAATACCTCTTGGTTAGGCTCCAGAATTCTGATAGTGAAAAAAAAATGCAATGTGGGGAGTAAATTTCTTCTTACATTCTGCTGCCGGTATTCTGGCAGCTGCATTAGTTCTGGTAATTTGGGAAGTGTGAAGTTACATCAGAAGGGAGTCAATGAATGGAAGAGCATGATCAGTTCTGCTTAGGCCCAGGAAAATTTTACTGCAGACCACAGTGGATCTCAGCAGCTGTAAGTACATTGTCTTTTATCCAGTTCTGCTCAAAGTGTTAGTTTGGAATTGTTCAAGACTAGAGAGGAACATTCTGAGAACATTCCTCCAACTTGGCATTTCCTTTGATCTGTTTCAATTAGAAATGCACTTTTTCGGAAGGGAAGGGACTGGATGAGAACTGTGTATAGAAAGAAACTGTGTGATTGCCTTCTTATTCCTTATTTCCTAATATAAAGGCTTTTTCCAAATTGCAACATGAAAATAGCAACAGATATCTCCATCAATATTCCTGTGTTTACTGCAGTGAACAGAGAATTAGTTTCTGATGCAGTTTTATCTTGAGATGCTTCTCTAATGACATCCTGTGATGGATAATGTCAGTACTTCTCTCATATACTATTTTCTGAAAAAAACTACCTCATGTACCACAAATATTTTAAAAATTCTATACTTTTTCTAAACTTTGATAGCAAGAGGTAGTTTTAAAGTTCTAAGAGAATGTAGTGATTCTTTTCTCCACTGAAAGTCTAAACAGAGCTGAGGCAGACTGTATCTTATTTCAAGGAAATATAAAGAATTGCTGTTTTCAGTCAACAAAAATATACCAAGCAGTTCTAAATGCACAGCACTGAGAGGAGATCTTTGCCCTTTCCTTTCATGTCTGTAAGCTCATAGCAGGCTGATCTATGGACACAGATGCCGAAGCCAGCTTGCTAAAAGCTTTCCTGGATGGTGGAACAGACAGCGGTGTGTGCTATTTACCTTCTCCTAATTGCCCACTTCAGGTTTGTCTGTCTAAGGCAAATAGTAGTTATATAAAGGCCAGCCTGCTTATTTAGATAGTTTTAAATTGATGTGGATTTCCACATGGTCTCTTTAGCAAGCTGTTTTATATTTGGTTATAAAGATGAATGAATAACCTGTTTTACCTATACGTGTGCCCTTCTCTCTAATACCTCCCTTAAGTATGAGTTGACATTAATATGAAACCATGACACTGATGCCACCTTTCTCTTGGATTGCTTGGTTTGTTTTACATGGTTGCCTAACACTCAAGTTTAAATCAATTCATCTCACCTAAAGATTATTTATCTAGTAAACAGCATAAAGAGACAAGCAAGCTATGAGTTAAAAAATCATGCTTCAGAGCAATTTCCAAATCATGCACTGTATTCAGGCACTGAGCAAAGCTTAGACACCAATGAGTCTTGAGGCATTTCTTTATTTCCCCCGTCTCCACACTACCCCCACTATAAGGCCAAAACACTAAAAAATGTTTCAGCCTTTAGGATAAATGTCAGTACTTTGGGAAGCTACTTGGGTCTCTGGGAAACAGTTAGGATACTTCATTGTGGTGGGTAGGGGGAGAGACGTGGTTTTAGCCCTCCCTACTCAGTGACAGACCGACCACCCAGCCTCCAGAGTGGTGGGAGGGATGAATGTGCTATTATGACTTTAAGAAAAGGGAAAATCATTCACTAAATAATGCTTTTATAATTAAAATTAGTAAAAGAGAATGCTCATGTATGAATGCTGGCAAAGGTGTCAGGTATTTTTTTCTTCCAAATTTGCTAGAAGAAAGTCTAGTGTTTTGTAAACATAATGCCAATATTCCATGGTTGAACACGAAGTATAGTCAAACATGTATGTGGCTGGTGGCTAAAACCCATGTCTCAAAGAGTATGTTACCAGAGCACATTGCACTCATCCAAACCTGAGTTTCTTTTTATTTGTTCAGAAAGCCTAGATTTGTGTTAATTTAATTTGTAATAATTTTCACCTGGAAACCTTCTCTGATTGTTCTAGTGCACATTCTTATCTCTCTATGGATAACGTAGAACATCAAATTCTATATAATCATAGAATTTGTACTCTTTGTACAAATCTTTGTGACTGTCCAGTCTCATAGATGGATAGGGAGCTCCTTAGTGAGAGTCAGTGTCATGTTTTTCTACTCTGTTCTGCAGTGCCTGGTCCACTACCTGGAAGGTTCAAGGAATATGCCACTCATTTGTTAGAATCCTTTAATTGCAAGTGAAAGCAGTGCATTGAATAACATTCATATAGTTATGGTTATTAAAGACATATGATATCACACAAAGATTTTATTTTTAAAATGTTATAGTTGAAAAAAAGTAAAGTTTTTGAAATATAACTATAAAACTATAATTGTGGTGATCATTTTAAGTATAAAGTTTTTGCTGAAAATTTTGTTCTGTTGTATAAGAATCAATGAATTAAAATCCCTCATCTGTAGCTCCTACTGTATGCCAACATCAGTACTTTATAGATGTTAACCCATCTTTATAGATGTTGAATCCTTGTTACATTTTCAGTTACGTATTTCCTCAGACGTGGAAAATATTTATAACTCTGTATGTTCAGAAGGTTTAGCCAAAGGGTACAATCATGTAGGGCCTGGAATGATTTGCATTCAGCATCATGAACAGCTACACAGTGTCACCAGCCATGTGTTATAACAGAAACCATAGTGAAAATGAAAATGACTTCAGGCCTAAGTCAAGGTGCCCAGGAAAGTGCTCTGACCTGAAGCCTACTCAAAGACATTGAACTGGTTGTGATCTGTGGAAAAGATAAACAATTTGAAGAAGGATTATTTTATACTATATTGCTATACTGACATAGGTCTGATTAAAAGTAAACTTTGGAACAGATTTGCCAAAAAAGCTGCCTTAAATAAATTTTTAAAAATTTGCTTCTCTTCTCCCTTCCATAGCACTGACAATGACCTTAGTTGCCTACCTTCCTGTCTCCCCAACTTAAATGGGTCTTAATTTATCTGGATAAATTAAAAAATGTGGCAGTTTTGTTAGTCGCTTTTGAGTATTAAAATGATCTAGATTTTGTGCAGAATATTTTTACCCTTTGGGGCATGTTTTTTTTCTCTTTTGTTGTTGAAAGGTTTAAACCTCTTCTAGGGGAGAAAAGTCCTTGCTGAATGTTTTGTGGGACCAGTGAGGCTTCGATTAAAACCAGAGAGGAGCCAGTTTCAGAATTTTGATTACAACAGAACAAACTTTCATTTTGAAAATGTGTTCATCTCTCGCTGAGTAGCCTGTTTATTTCAAATGTCTTGCAAAATCTGGTAGTTTTGCCGTGAAGACACTACTGTTTGCAGTCATACCAGGCATGTTTGCAGCTGGAGGAGGCCATAGCCCTTGACTTTTGAAGAGAGCCAATGATATGACCTTAGTGAGAATTGACTACAAAGAAGCACTTACAACTTATCTATAAATATGATATGTTTAAAAATGCTCATTCATTATTCATTAAATCTTTTCCTTGGAGCTCCCCATGTGTCAGATACTGTTTTAGGTGCTAAAGCTATGGAGCTGGATGAGACAGGCAATATCCCCTCTTCCAAGGAGGTTACATTCTTTTGGGGGCAGGGTCGGTGGTTGCCAGGGCTTGGGGATCTTTGGAGAGAGAGATATAATAAGTAAACAAATAACAGGATGTTTTCAAATAATGGTAAATGCTGTTGCCGAGGGTGGAGATAGGGCTCTTTTAGGTTGAATGGTCAAGGAAGGTCTCATTGTGAGGATAGCCCTGGATGACAAATGGAGCCAGCTAAGGGAGATATGTGGGCAGGGTGGTTGGGCAGAGGGGACAACCAGCACAAAACCGAGTGGTGGGAATGAGCTTATAGTGAGAGAGAAAAGGTAGGCCATTAACTGGAGCACAGGGAGCACAGGGTGAAGGTGTAGGATTTGAGGATAGACAGGAAGGGACTTTCTAGTCCATGGTGAGTTTGGGTTAAAATTTGGTTGAAAACCATTCAAGGCTTTCTTAACAAGGGAATGATATGATCAATAAATGATGTAAAAAGAGCACTTTGGCTGCTGGACAGAGAATGTGTTACAACAGAACAGCAATATAGCAGAAAAGTTGTTTGCTGGAAATTTCATTTCACACATGAGTAATGAATAAATTACTTTGCTCAAAATTACATTTGGAAATAAGGCAAATAAATCATCGTTAACTGAAGATAGCTTATGAGTAATAAAGAAAATACTTTTAAAATTATTCTCTACTAGGTGTGAAAGAAAATGATCTTTTGTGGCAAAATTTTTAAAGGAAACATATTTACTTATGCCTTATTTTACTTGGTTAACATTCTCAATATATTCTGCTGGTTTAATAAAAAGGCCATCATGATGAAAATTCATTCAATTAAGAATATGAAATTATCCAGTTGTATTTTGCTTTAGAGATGAAGTTATTTGGCTCTCTTTTAATCACCTGCATACATACAAATGAGAAAATTCCATGTTTTGGTTATAAATTGTTTTCTGTTTCTTGACCATAGAGAAATGCCCTAATAATTATTTAGTACAAAAAAGAACATTTCAGCCATTACTGTATCTGTAATTATACTGTGAAGGAGGCTCACATACACATACTGGTGGGAGAGCCTGCCTTATATGTCAGATGGGTCATGGGCCTAGAGTTCACATTTCCCTTGTTTGGAGTTTATTTAGCCTTTGACTCTGGAATTAAAAAAAACACTGTTGATGTTAATATCACAGTTCTCACTGTTTAAACTGTGTAAAACATGAACAAAGCATATCATTTTATTTTGCAGAACTTTTCCATAGGGCCTTAAAACATTTTAAAATTTGAATGCCCCACAGAAGTGAATCTTTCTGGTCAGAGAAAGAGCAATGGCTCCACCTAACGAGCCTCAGCAAATTCTGACTGAAGAAGAGGCTGTGCTTTTTGAGTTGAGGTGCTTAACTGTTCTCCAATTTGTGTTATTGGAAAGAAAGGGTTGGTGGTATTCATTCCAGAGTTAGGCCTTTCATAGGTCCTGACTTGAAAAAGTAATTGAGTTTCCCACTTCAGTTCTGCACTCACTTACAAAATATTTAACAGGCACTTACTATATACAAAGATATCTTAATTTATGTTGTTTATACCACTGAGCATCTTTACCAGTGTTGATGCTACAGTGTATGACTATGCTGAATCGCCTAAGCTTATGCTTGAATCTCCTTCTAATTAGGTGGGTTCCTAAAGCCTACTGTAGGGTGTAGAAACGTGTGACTGTGTGATTTTGGACATACTAGCCACATGTCCTTTGGCAAATTATTAAGGATCTGTGAGAGCTTCAATTTTAGCTTAAAAATAGATATGGACAATAATATTGAATGTATCACTGATTTAATCAAGTAACATGTGAGTTTTCACAGGACACCTACCTGGTAAGTATCTAGTGAAACGTGCTGTGTGATTGTTGTTATTACTATTATAACAAGTATTCCATTTGGTACTGAGTTTTACTAAACTCAGCGGTAATTTGAAAAACATTCATTGAGTGACTACCATGGACATCTGCACATGTGCTACGTGAGGATATAAACATGACTAAAATGGGATCCTAACTTCAAAGGATTCATAGTTTATTTGAGGAGGCATGAGCAGAACCACTCTGTTACAAAAGAACCCTGTGAGCAAGTGCCCATGGTTTTCCAAGGAGCAGCTTTGCTGAGAAACGCCTGTGTTTAGCCTATGTCTAACCAATAAGGGTAGAGAGTTCTTGATCAAAGCTTTCTTGACTTCAGGTTCATTGTGGCTCTGGTGGTCTTTGGGTTTTAGTGAGGTAGTGAGTTCCCCTCTAGAAATGCAGTTCTTATCTTTTGATTTAATCATTGATTTATAAGCTTTCTTTTTTTTTCTTGGATTGAATCACCTCATCGTTTTCACACTGGTTTATTTTCCATAAACTTGTAGCAAATGCCACTTTAGCTTAATACCACTTTTTTTTTCATGATGTGCTTCTTAGTTTGAATGCATTTAATAAGGTCAGTTCTTCTCTAAGGTGCCAACCAGAGACAATTTTACCTTTGGAATTTGGAGCCTTTGCAATTGGAAATTAGGGGGGTTTTGGATCTTGTATCTTTTTCTTATTAACTGCACCAGTGAAATCTGAAGGCTAGTTCAGACCATCTTCTTTAGCAAATCACACACCTGAATGCAAAGCCTAATTTCTTGTGGATTACCTACAGTTGTCTCCTCCTGTTTATTTCGGGGAAGGTCATGTTCTTTTAAGTGAGGCCATTTCTGTTGTGTTATTTGCAAAACCTCTTAAGAATTCAATGTCTTCTATGTAACCACAGAAGAAGGGCTTAGATTTCTGGTATTGTAAACAGTACCACAAAACTTAGTAGCTTGATGGAAAAATTGCAGAGAATTTATACAATGGAAAGGAGGGAGTTGGAATTGGAGCTACAGTTTCACAGTAGTACAAGGAAGAAATTTTTTGAGGTTTGATGACAATTACCCAGGGAAGGAGAATCATCTTGGTGCCTTTGGTGGTCGTGTTCAGACCTGCTTGTTAGATTACTTAGACCTTTATTAGTGATGTGAGTGAGTCATTAGTGCAGTTTGGTGACAGTTCGCTTTCAGTTTAGGATCAATCACAGAGTGCATGGGGGTGTTTCAGTAGCCTTGTCTTAAATGTGTTCATAAAGTGAAAACAATTTGCCCTCTTAAGCTGCTTCTTATGTTAAATTTACTTATTACTCTGCATTGTAAGATCTGGAACAAAACAAGTATTCCTATTATTACTATCACTGCTTAAAATATTATTATAAATTTACTTATTACTCTGCAAGTGTTTGTAAAAGCACTTCAGGTTGTTGATGGGCTTTCATTACGATTTTTGGATTATTCCCTGGGTCTGAAAAATTAAGCACTGTGAGGGATTTTCAACCTTATTTCATAATTTGGAGACAGGTAAGGTCAAGGTCTGCAACATTCACATTCTGGGAACAACTGAATTCATGCAGGGAGAGGCAGTCTGAGCTACATTTCTTTACTCAGTGCCCTCAGTCTGGATAGATGGGTAGCCTGCTGGTTAGGGGTAGGCCACGTGATAGTTCCCCTTTCTTACATTCCCATTCTCCAGCTCCATAGACACCTTCTTCTCCCTTCTACTTGAGCTCTGTAGTTTGCTCCCTGCAGTCTTTTAGGTAAGCCATCTTGTCCTGTTGATCCAAATGTGTCCTAGTCTCTTTTTCCTAACTACAGGAAAGATATTGAGATAAATTCTTCAGAGCAAGTAGAAGACTACAGTTTGTCGTTCCCAGTCCAGTCTGGGAGAGACATAATAATCACTTAATTAAATTAAATAATCAATTGATTAATAAGGTGCAAAGCTTTTTTCCCACCAAGATCATGCTTGTGTGACTGAAGTATTTGTTTATTGCCTGTGCTGTTCCGATTGGTGCCAAATGTTCTAATATGGTAGATATTACCATTGATATGAGATATTTTTATTAGAGAAATAGTGTATTTTCATTGTATAAAATTTGAGAACTACAGAAAAGAAGTTAAAAATGCAAGTCTCTTTAAAACCTTGTTTATTTCTTTAGTAAATTCCTAAATACTTCATAATTTCTATGCTATTTTGCATGGTATTTTTATTATAGTTTATGGTTTGTAATGTTAGTGTAGAGAAGTATTTTTGATTTTCTAAGTTGGTCATGTATTTAACAACTTGCTTAACTCTTTTATTGGTTTCAATCATGTATTGGTGCTAATCACTAGCAGATATCAAAAGTTTATCCGTTTTCTTCAAATTCTTATATACCTCATTTTTTTTCTTATAGCATCAACCAGGAATTATAATACTATTTTAAGCAGTGATAGTAATAATAGGAATACTTGTTTTGTTCCAGATCTTAAAATGCACCTATATTTTTTCTATTAATTACTATTGTAGATTTTGTATATAAACTTTACTGTTTCCTAATTTAAGTCCCTCATAAGTACTGTATTAGTTTTCTATTGCTAAGTAACAGATCCCCACTAATTTAGCAGTACAGTGCCTGCTTTATTAGCTCCCAGTTCTGTAGGTTCAACTGTGCTCTCCACTCGGGAGCTAAATCAGGGTGAGATATGTATCTGAAGTGCCTGGAACTACGTGGGAGAGGGCAAATTTGATCCGAGTTAGGCCAGTGGGATGTTATCAAGTGAATGCTGGAATATAATTTGAGTTATAGCTAAGGAAGATACACTTCTTGCCCTTTAGATGCCATAAAGAAAAATTAAAAGTGTAACTACATAAGTCCAGGAAAATAAATTCAGGAGAAAAAATTGTAACGATCAAGCAGCTGTCTTTTATCTTTGTGACCAAACTACCAGACTGACTCAAGTGTTGCCATGAAATGGAATTATTTCTAATTAAATTGACTGGGTAACCTGTAAGGTCTGATTTTTTGCCTGACCAGAAGTGTATGTTGATTTCTTGTTTAACTCTACTCATATTAAACTTTGGAGTTCATTAGACATTGGTTATAATCCTGGCCAAGATCCTTTCTAACTGTGTTGTGTGTCTCAGTTTGTTCATCTGTAAACAAGATATAATGAAACTTATCCCTGATGTTATTGACAATAACATTACAAATGTCTGTAGCAATAAACCAGCTTTGCCAGTTGGAAATATCTCTTTGGCAAAACATAATGCATTTCAGGGTGGATGTTTTACTGAAACACTGTGCTGCTACAATCTGTTTTTGTTATTAACACCGTATTGCCAGCAAAATAGTCTTTTGTTCCTAAAACAGCATGCTTCCAATACTTCAACTGATTTCTAACTAGTTGCCTTCTCTTTATTTCATATATGAGTTACTAATAATTATTTTAGTTATCACATTTTAGGTAAACATTTCTTGATTAAGATGAAAGTGCCTTATGCATCTATCATTGCCGTGTTTAGAGCATAACCAATATTTTGTTAGCCTAACTATGGGTTTGAGGTTGTTGATCATGGCTAGAAAGAGACAGAATTCACAGTGCTGTTAAATGCACAACTCAGAGTAAAATGCCTCGAATAACTATTATAACGAAGCAGGACATAAAAGCAAACATACATATTTTAATACACACATTTTCTTCTTCCAAGACCTAGAAACTTTGCCTACTGATTTTTTATTTTCATCATTGCCAAAGAGCTGAAACGATGGAATAAGGATGACAATTAGAAGTCTGTATTAAAAAAATAAAAGGCAAGAACCAAAAGGACATCTGAAGACCAGTCAAAAGGATGAGAAGAGAGAGACTGCTAAAATGAAAACCATATCATTCTTTATGGAGAAGATATGAAGAAGAATAAAAAAGATGCTGAGCTTTGTCTTAGTCTATCACTGTCCATCTATTAGTTTATACTTAAAAAAAATACCTTTCTATTCTGAGACAGATAGCTGTCCTCCTCCCTTACATCCTTTTCACAGCCATCTTTCTGAAGGCCACCTCAGATATGTGCTACTCAGCTCATCTGACTTACCTGTCAGTGTACATCTGTTATAAGCACAAGAGATGTGGAACAATACAGCTATTAGCATATGTTTCTGATTTATACTAGTGAAAGTATTGTAATAGAAGTACTGAACAAGAGAGTGCCAGAATCAGCTGGAAGAGCACTAGACATAAGCAAACAGAAATAGAAACCTGGAGAGTTTAAATTAGGGTCTACTATTGCCTAGGAGGCCAAATACATAAGTCCTTACCATCTCCTGCTCTTTAAATCCTGACTCCATCTTATTTTAGTTGAGTGACCTTGAGCTACTTAACTTCTCTGTACCTTAGCTCCTTCATCACAATATAGGGAACATACTGCTTTCCTCAAGGAGTTATTAATGGGATTGAATAAGATAATAAATATACAGTATTAAAATGGTGCCTGGAGCATAGTAGGTACTCAGTAAAGGTTAGCTATTATTTTCTTTTTATTATCTTGTTCATAAATGTATAATAGACTACTGGTGTCATTACTGGGAGTGATGCAATGAAAGATGACAGGCTTTGAAGCCAGATAGACTTGGGTTTAAATCTTGCCTCTGCCACATAACAGCACTGTGAACCGGGCAAGTTAACATCTCTGTGATTTAGTTTTCTTATTTGCAGTAGAGGAAAAACAGTAACTCCACTGGGAGTTTAGTTGAGATGAAATGGGTTGATATGCACATATATGAAGTGCCAGCATGACTTCCTTTCTCTTTCCCTGCTTTCCTTGAAAACATCGTGGGATAAAGGACTCCATTTTTCCCGCGGTGCCTAAGCCACCCCAGAGGATCTGGTCTTCTGCACCGCCCCTGTGGCGGGAGGAGTCAGATACTGACAGGAATATTCCAAGGCCTGCAGTGTGTGGACCAAGCCTCCTATAAAGTTAAACTAACCTAATTGATTAGTCAGCAAGTTTAACAGTGGTTGCATCTAACAACTTAAAATGGAGAAGATTTAGGGATAGCAGAAGTTCTTTAGCCAAAATAAAGACCTCTAAGACAGGGAAGTGTGTTGCAGTACATTGGATACACTCTCCCGTCTCCACTACTGCCACTTCCAAGCTCCCAAACCCTTCTGGGGTCTGACCAGATGGGAATCCTTGCATCTGTCTCTCTTTCTTAGCCTTCCCAGCTATTCTCAATTTTGACCAGAGACTATGACCCATACCTAAGGACAGTAAAGGCTTCTGGGGAGATGTTTAATATACCACCTTAAAACAACTAAAAATTTAAAATTCATTTAATCATACCACTTTCCTTTAACCTTAAGTAAATAAGTATTTTTGGGTGGACTAGAAATTAATAATCTCAAAAAGTCTGAGGCATTCCTTAAAACAGAAATTTACACAAGCTTTCTTTCCCATATGTCACAGGGTTGTAATGAGGTCTGTAGGACATATTTTATCATTGTATTCATTTTACATTTCTTATTTTCCCCTTAATTCACCCATGCAACCTAACATATATAAATTTTATTTATTTTTAATGTTTATCATTTTGGTATTCTAGGTTAAATACTATATTTTATTCCCTCAAAAAGTGTCATAAAGGAAATTACAGCATTATTTTGTAAGGATTAGCAGCAGGGAACTGGGGACAATTATTCCTTGGAGTCCTGACACAAAGCTCCCAACTAAATAGACTAAAGAAAGTACAGATCTGAAAACACATGAATACTGCACATGAACCTTCTCTAGAAAGATTAAGTTTTTAGTTTTTCAGGTATCGTTTTCCCCTATGTACTGTTCAGCTTGAATTTTTGTATTTTACACATTCTTCCCTCAGCTGGCATGAAGGAGTGAAGATGCATATAAAATATTATGATTTGGGACTATCCCATTTTGAAGGGAACAGTTTGTATATACCATGACGTGTCTTCTCATTTCTTTGCAACTTTCAAAGTCTTTTGGCAAAGACAAGAATGTGGTGTTCTTTTAGCCATTGGTTAATTCTCTACCAACAAATCAAGCAGAAAGAAGTTAATCTGCACAATTATTTTTACATTGTGGAGCACTGAGGTACACTTTGGGGTGGGCAACATTTCACAGCTGTTCAAATTTGGCATATAAGAACTACCATACCCTTTTGCCCTTTTATTCCTTTCTATTGTAATATTTCTGTGTTATCTCTAAATCATTCATATGTGCAAAATACTGTGTTAGTTTTAATGAGTATTCAATAATTGGAAAATGGTTGAACAATGTAGACATTTCTATATTCAACAATGTAGACATTTATAAAAGTTAGGTATGGATAAATTCCTAGTTGAAAAGATACAGCCTGTCAAAGCCTCTGTGTTTCAATCTTCTAACTTTATTTTTAAACCTCTTATTCTGGAGTTGCACCAGAGTAAATTATTTTTCTGAAGGTTTTTATGATCACCGTTGCAGAGATAAAATAATTGATTTCAAGAATAAACCCTATTAAATTAAATCACCACAAATATATTTAACTCTAAAAGTCATCTGTTGAATTGGTATGGATTTGGTGATTTGTATAATTTGCCTTTTCCAAAATGGCCATATAAGTTAAATTAAAATGAAATTTGTCATTTTCCAATACTCACAGGTGCTGTAACATTTAAAAATCAACCATTTATACATAGTTCTTTAGTCAGTAGTATCCAAATTAACACATAGGTTAAACTTCTCACATGGAGATGCTACAGAATGAACGGTCCTTTGGCAAAGCTTCCAGATGAACTTTTTCATCTTCCAGTAAGTGTGGATTGTAATCACATATTCACAATTAGCCCCCTATCTCTGTGATTATTCAAGTGCCAAACCTAAAGATCAGTCTTTTGATGGTAATGTTATAAGGGACAATAATCTGTAAATTAATGAATTATACTTCTGTGTACTCTTTCATTCCCCAAAGAACTGTCCCTGAATTAGTCTTCTTTGATGATACAAAGGAGGAAAGAAATGGTCTACTTCTTGGAATAAGAAAATACCCACTTCAGAGACTGGATGACACCATGTGTAATTGTGGTAGACATTGTTCATGTGAAGATAGATGTTGATAATATTCTAAAAATGGGTTTGTACCTAAAGAAGTTGGACATTCTACCAGAAGTAATTTCAATTGAATTTTCATAAAAAATAGTGCCGAGGAGAAATTCAGACAAACTGCAGTGAAATCACCATAAATTCAAAATTAATCAGTCTAAATAACCGAAGTTTTGATGTACCAGAAAAATCACAAAAAAAGGTACACTTTTTAATGACCACATTTGGGGTCATATACCAGTACAAAGCCCTGCCTGTGACACGTTTACATGTCTTTATTATGTCACTTAAAGCATCATAATTTTGCTTTTGTCAGTCTTTCCTCAGAGGGACTTCATTCATTCAACAAATATCAGCTTCCTTATAGTCTTCCAGTTTCTAGGAATATTGCAGAGAAAGAATCAGACAAAAATATGCTTTCAAGAGTACATTTTAGTGTGAGAGACAGAAATAAAAAGTAGATAAATAAGCAAAATATATCATATGTTAGATAAGATTCTTCTAAATATTCATCTGCATCACTAGCATTTAGCACAATACATGGACATAGTAGACACTCAAAAACTACTCACTGCTCTGTTGGTTTACTTTTATGATTATGCAAAAAAAAAAGCATAATTCTTGAATTCACCATTGCTTTTAATATGAACAGACAGTGGAGTCCTTACACTGACCAACAGACATACAGAGGAAATTTGTAGGGTTAGGGATAATGGAATAACTTCTAGAACATAACTTCAGCGAACATGAGCTCTGTTGTCTATGAGTAAAGTAGCCTGGCAGATTCATTAATATTGGTGATCTCAGCAATGGACAGAATTGTATTATGGGGCCTAAATAAATGGAGATTTTATTTTATGTGTTAACTACTTCATTCTTTGCAACTGCTGATGAACATAAACTTTTCTTCCCATACATTTCGTTGACTTCAGTATTACTTTATCTTAATTTTGAGTCACTCAGAGGTATCCTATTAATTAATGGATTTTTCCATAGGGTATCTGAATACTTGGCCCTGTCTACTTCTCAGTTCAGATTCTAATCATCATTCCAACAATGATGAACAATTGTAACATGTCCAAATTCAAAGAAAGGTATTTTAGAAAATAACGCCTAATAACTCAATGTGCCTGGTAGCTCTTGGGAACAAAATGAAAAGCTATGTGTGTGACGAGACTATGTACGTGATGTGTGCAGGTCAAAGAAGAAGTCTTTCAAGGCTCGTGCAGTGACTATTGACAGATCCCACGAAGAGTGACAGACTTTCCTCATTCTCACCCCAGCTTCCTCACTTCTGCTAGTCTTGTCAGGGATTGAATTTTTCAGGGAAGTCTGTGCACCTCACTCACATACACATAGACATGCAGAAAGAGTGCACATTAGTTCTGATTCTTTAGCAATAGTATATTTCAATAAAGTATTAAGGGAAAAAGCACAAATTACAAAAGCAATGCATGATCTATCTAATAATATTAGTAAATTAAAGACAAACCAGAAAAAAATAAAAATCCTCTGTAATTCTACTATCTAGAGTTTTCCAATGAAAACACTGCCATGCCCCAGCTTTTTCCTATGCATGCACAAAATTACATATATTACATATATATATATATAATTTGCAAAACTGGATCATGCAGTCAATACAATTTGGTAACTTGCTTTTTAAAATGTCAATACTGAGTCACAAACATTAATGCTTGCATATTTTTCCATTACATGAAATCACTATGTTTTTGTTTTTTGTTAGATATATAAATGACCCCAAATATTCAGTGATACACTATTATCAATAAGGTACTAATGATCATCCTTTCACATAAATATTCCACCCAGATCTTTGTTGGTGGCTGATTGGTGCTTCTCCCAGCCAAGCCCTAGAGCAACCCCTCTTCCAGGCTGGGCAGGAGGTGGAAGGAGAGAGAGTGGGCGTAAAGGCCAGGGCACTATCAGGTGTTCTGGAGAGAAGCCTTGGTCCTGGCTTCTCTCAGCAGAGGACTCAATGTCTTTTTGCAGTTGGTGACACTGCCATTTGCAGAGGAGACAGAAGAGTCAGAAAAGTGCATGCCAGGTAACTCAGGCATTTTAAATTTGCTCATCTCTAAACCAGCCCCACCTCTTTCATGCGATTTATACTGACCATCTTCATTCATCTATGCAGAGCTGTATCTTGACTGGGTTCTGAGATCCTCAGAAACACACCTAGTCATTACTAGGAAATGCATGCATTTAGTACTTGTGAGGCCAGAGAAATATTTATTCATTCATTCTTGAACCACCCGCCTGCGCCCAACCCCCAAACCTAGCAAATAGACTGTAAATTCCACGAGGGCAGGCACATGTCTACTTGTTCTGCCATTGCATCCTCAGTGCTGAGCACATTGCCTGGCACATAGCAGATAATCAATAAATATTTGATGAGTAAAGAAAAAATATTAGTAATATTATCTCAACCAACTGCCACTTGGGTCTTGAGTCTGCTTTTTACTAAAAGAAACTGGGCCCATGCAGGTTTATTTCTTCAATCCTGTTGGCTAACCTAGGGAGCGATAGTCTTACCTGACCCAGGTACTGCTGTGTGGGGATTGTAATTTTTTCTGTGTCGAAACTTGCTTGACCTGATTTATAGACAGAATCTTTAGGTCTGCTGTTTGGTACATTATTCCCCTGGGAAATGATCCTCGAGGGAAAGAATTGTGTCCCACCCAAGGGATCTGCATGGTCTGTAGGATCCTATTCCTTCTAGTGACACCTTGAAATCCCTCACTATTGCATGCTGTTATATTGACATTTTAGAACATTTTACATTTAAAATATTAGACTGTTGTGATGGCTAACCAGATGTTTCTCTGATGAGTTCCAGAAATAGCCTCAATGAATAAAAATAATGCAATTGTATTTATTCTAACACTTACTGTATAAATCCTGGGTGTCAGCTTCATTCTGGGTATTAGAAATGAATATAGAAGAAGAGATGCTCATAGATATACAGACAATTACTGCTGCATAATTAGCATATACACAGCATATATGTACACACAGCAGATACACAGCATAACTACCTTGCAGTGTAATAAGTGATGTAACTGGGTATGTACAAGATGCTGTGAAAGCACAGAGGTAGTTGTGCTTTCTTGCTACTTGCTAATTCATCTCAGGAAAGCTGGGGAAGGTTTCATGGAGGTAGCTTATTTTTCAGTGGCGTTCGAAATATGAATAAGAGTATATCAGGCAAAGAAAGGGGGGATAGACAGTTCAAAACAAAGAGTCATGCACGCCAAAGCTCAGAAAGATGTGCATGTGGGACAAGTGAAGCCTTCACAGTGGTTGGAGCGTAAGGTATTTGCAGGGAGATTGGATTGTAGAGGTGCACTTCAGGTGCTTAATTGAGGTACCAGCTGAGGAGTTTGTACTTTGTTGTGTGAATAATGAAGGTGTTGATAAGGGATGTTTATCCTTCAACATTAGTATCATCAGGCCAGATTAAGACATTTCTTTCTGATAATGGTCCGTTAAGAAAATCAAGAAGACTTGATTTTCTTCTCATTTGGATTTTAGGCTTTGTTATATCCTCTCTTAATCCTGGAGGCATAATGGTCCAAGATGTTCTTAATTTTTGTTTCACCTTTTGTTAATTTTATTTATTTATTTATTTATTTAGAGAGGGGGGAAGGAAGGAGAAAGAGAGGGAAATAAATATTGATATGAGAGAGAAGCCTTGATTGGTTGCCTCTACCATGTGCCTTGACTGGGGAGGGAACCCACAACTCAGGCATGTGCCCTGACCAGGAATTGAACTGGTGACCTTTTGCTTTGTGGGACAACTCCCACCAATAGAGCCCCACCAGTCAGTGCCCTTCCTCCCTTTCTCCCTTCCTTCCTTCCTTCCTTTCTTCCTTCCTCCCTTCCTCCCTTCCTCCCTTCCTCCCTTCCTCCCTCCCTCCCTCCCTTCCTCTCTTCCTCTCTTTCTTTCTCTCTCTCTTTCTCTCTTTCTTTCTTTCTCTCCTTCCTTCCCTCCCTCCCTCCCTCTCTCCCTCTCTCTCTTTTTCTTTCTTTCTCTCTTTCTCGCTCTCTTTCTTTCTTCGAAACTCTTTTAACAATTCTTTGTTCTGAAACTGTTTATTTGGTGTCCAAAGCTGGGTTCAGAGACTAGACCAGTTCTAACATGTAGCTCGGACCATTTATGGAACTCATTCCATGAAATGGTATTTTACATTATGGGTGGTCAGAAAACGGACACATGAGACCAATCTACATTAAATCTCAATGGCAGTACATAGGGGAACTTATTTCTTCAAAGCCCTTACAAAATTCCATTGACTTTTTGGAATGTTTTAGCCAAGCTAAGCCTATGACAGATGAAGGGAAGGGAAAATGAAATAGAAGACACTGGCATCATTATAGTTATCAAGAAGAAATTTCTAAAAGTAACATTTCAGAAAAATATCATATGCCATGTGCAAATTAATATCAGATGCTCTAAATTTATTTTTAAAAACCCTTATCAATAAGTTATCTATACTATAGCTTAACTATATTTTATTCACAAAAATACATTTTAGATTTTTTAATTGAATATACAAATGTATGTTGGCTTTGAGCTTATTATTCTCAGGAGTAAAAAAAAGTTATCATTTTTGTAGTTTTGATGTGAATTTCAGTTCAAAGGATTAAGATGTATGCATCAATGTTTCTGCTATTGTTTGTTTCTTTTTGTCACTATTTTGCGAAATAACATCACAATGTGGAAGGTGAAATGAATACCATGTATCATAGCTAGTTAAGTTAAAAAAAAACTGTAGGACTAAGAAAATGTCTATCAATTGATTTCCCTTGTTGTTCGTTTTGCAGCTGACGATGGCCAACATTGGAATAAATGGAAATCATTCTACCGAGACCTGTGAAACAATACTTTTTGCTCTCCGAATGGCAACATGGAATCAAATCTTAGATCCCTGGGTCTATATTCTTCTACGGAAGGCTGTCCTTAAGAATCTCTACAAGGTTGCCAGACGCTTTTGTGGAGTGCATGTCATCAGCTTACATGTTTGGGAGCTTAGCTCCATTAAAAATTCCTTAAAGGTTTCTGCAATTTCTGAGTCACCAGCTGCAGAGAAAATAAATCAGCAGTCACCCAGTTTAATAGGACAGTAATTCGGTGTAAGTTTAGGACAAAATTAAAAGTTTGGCAAAGTTTTAGCTAATTGGGTGAGTATATAAAGCCTAACTGTCAAATTTAGGTGTCAGCAAATAGTTTGGGGAGCACTTTTGTCAGATTCAGCTTTTGAAATTTGTAAAATTAACTGTATAATTGCACATTTTCACTTTGTTTTGCCAACTGCAGATAAACATGATGAAATAATGCCATGGAAGTCAAATTGAAAACAATTTTGGGCTTATCTGTGTTATTTATGCTGTTGGAATGAGTGACTCTGTTGAGTCCTAAAGCATTTACTTGGCCTACTTGCCAAAGAACATCTTAAAACTGCCTGCATTGTGAAATGGCTATTTGGGGGCCACTGCTCTGTAGCTGTTTCTTATAGACTAGGCTCACTGAAATGGAGCATCCTCATATTTTGATCTGGCCTGTTTTACCTTTCATTATGTAACCTCAGTTAGTATAGGTACGGTTGTGTCACATGGGGTTCACTGTGGTTTATTGCATCGACCTCCATATACACCAGGTGTGGCTGTCAGGTTGCCTGGTGTTGTGACCCTGTTTGGAATGAGCCTGTCCTTCTCATATTTGACAAATATGACTGCTTACATTGATTGGTATGAAGGTCAACTGTTATTTGAAGGTTTTCTTGGTAAGACACAGATTTGCATAGTTTCCCAATAATCTGCTTTTCCTTTGAAAATTCAAGTGCACAGAAATAATTTTTAGAAAAACAAAGGCTCTATCTTAGCTCATGTAGAGGTGATTTGCATTATAGCAGTTCCTAAGCAGCTCTGCCATAGGTGATTCAGACAGAACTTCAATACAGTCGTAGGTGCAAAGAGCACTGACAAAGGCATTTGACTTTGAGTTATCACATTTGTGTCAGAGAAAAGAAGACACACAATCTATGTATAAATATACAAGGACTATCTGCAGGTAGTGTGTTTCTATATTCAGTGGCATGTTTGTGCTTTCCACTTACAAACACACACACAGCAATGGCAAGACATCAAAAGTTTCTGTTGAAAGTGGCTTCATGAAGTCTGTCAGAGGGCATCTTTACAGCCTGTGCTACCCGTGTTAAGGGAAGAATTGGAAGTAGCTAGGTGTTTGGAGATCGTAATAGTGGTTAACCAAGAGCTCTAAGGGTAATAATCTTTCCTCAAATTTCCTGTTAATAGTTTAGACTTTTCCTTTGCTTGTTTGCGTACTTCAACCCATAGAGTTTTAATAATCTTTCAAAATGTACTGCGTTCATCAGAACATAGGGTAGGTAGTTCTGCTTTGTAACAGTGAAATGCATTTCTATTGCCTTCATTAACTGGGGCTCATTTCAGAGTTAATCTTTCCTGTGAGACTGGTTTCAGATTCTCCATGAAATTTGGGCAACTAGACTTAAGTCATATTCACAGGCTTTTGTTTTTAATCGGTAATGTACCTTAGAAGTTGTTGTCTACTTTTGTGAAGTTTAGAAAATTCTCATGAATAAGTTAAAAAAGATTAAGGAATAGCCTCAATGAAGATTTAATGGCAACCATTTTATTCAGTGAATTTAAAAAAGGGAAACTTGCATATACATACTGGTATGTGATATTCTTAATTTAAGACCAGTAAATGAGTAATCATATAAATTTAGGTTGTTCTACTTATAGAGCACATAGTAGATGTTTGATAAATCCTTGCCAAATTGAATCACAAGAATTTCTTAATATGAAATGAGCATGGAAGTGCAAAGATTTTGTACATTTTTAATTTAAATTGACAATTACATTGATAATTGTGAGATATATGCATATATATTTATATATATGTATACATGCATATATACTTGTATATGTATATATATATACATATATTTGTGTGTATATATAGTTATATGCTTAACAAAAGCCATTGCAATTTATGATTGCTGTTATATTCCTAAGTGTTCTCTTGTGTTTTAAGAGGACATAAAGCCTGGTTCACAGGTGATATCTATTTGTCACAGCTGCTTAAAAATATTGGTGTCCTGTGAGTGGAGGCACAGGGAACCAGACCTCTATTGGTTTTCCTTATGCTGGCTGGATAAGATGCTGCAGCGAACACTTTCTTGTATCGTGACCCTGGTGAGGGGAGGGGGAGAAACTCTCATTCAGAGTTCCAGTCCTCTTCTCCTTGAGGCTTTTGAGGCTTTTTGCGAATTGATTGGCAGAATTGTTGCTCTGTTGCTGTCATCCTGGCAGCAACAGTATTTGTTGAAGATACACATGTCACCCTGGACATGTGTATCTGTGTGGAGGAGATATAGGGACATGACTGTGTGGCAATGCATGGGCATGCAAAGTTTGGGGGAGTGACAGGGACTCATTCTGCACATATCCTGGAAGAATTATCTATGTTATCCAAGCACAGGATTAGGACAACTATATTTGGTTTATGATGAGGTTAAACCCAAGAAGTAGACACCAAAAATTGAAACAAAAATTTAGTAGAAGAATATACATTTACGTTGTTCTAAGTTTTCACCCAAAGAAAATGAAACAAAGGGAACACAACCATATGCCTATCTGATTTCAGAATTTGACTCCTGTTATTAATCCTATCTCAGTATTGTTAGGCAATTTACTACATCAAGAAGAATAGAGCGGAGCATTCACCAATAACTTTTATACCGATTTTTTAAGTAGAAGTATATATGTTTGACTATTGGAAATAAATAGTACAAATAGTGTTCAACAAGTTCACTGATTTTGCAGTTTCAAACTCTATTTTAAAATTCACAATTAGACCAGAGTAACTGAATTTCCCTTGTCATTGAGTAAAGTAGTAAGGAACTTCTCATATTATTTGTCATCTTATTTCTGGGTAATTATATTATTATGGGCAAATGACTTGAAAATGCCAGGCCTCTCCTGATGTTAATGAATTTTTTTTAAAAATAAGAAAAATCTAACAGCAAATGGATTTTCTAATGATGAACACAAAGACAGATAATGATGACTCATAATTAGCTGTGGGTGTGATCCCAAACATTGGACTTTTTACTGGTGGGTTTAAGTAGGTGATAGAAATGTGCTCTTTCAGACTTTTTTCTGAAGGCAGGAATTTGATTCTACTTATGCATATTGCTGAAGTGGAAGATACCTAAAAGTTCACACACACACACACACAAAACCTGTCCTATGTAACAGATAGTCTTATTTGCTAATTTTCAGACTTAAAAACAAAAACTTGCTTTAGTTGTGTGCCTGATCTTAGAACCCAAGTTAGAGTGCTTGTTAGATACAGAGAATGAATTTTTTTGTGACACTTGTTGCTGGGTTCACCTGTGTTGCCATTATTGCCCCAAATCAATAAACTGTGGTAGGAATATACAGGATGGAAACATACGTTTTCTTAATTCTTCATCTGGGTGTCAGAATATTTTACCACCTAGTAGATAGTGTTGGATATCAACTAACAGTAGATTTGTGTCCTGTGTGAATAAATGTATTTTGTGTTCTTCTTACTTGTTGGATTGTGTAAGAGGATAAATAATGATATATTGTGTTGCTTTCATTAGTATTCAATTAGTAATTTTTGCGATTTGACTAGTTTAAAACTTCAAACAAATGATTTTATAATAAACTTGGACTAGTGTTTATCAGGAGTGGTTATTTTTTAAGAAAGTCATACAAAAGTTGGAACTCTTGCCCTGGTTGGTATAGCTTAGTGGATTGAGGGCGGGCCTGCACACCAAAGGGTCACTGGTTCGATTCCCAGTCAGGGCACATGCCTGGGTTGCAGGCCCAGTCCCCAGTAGAGGACGCATGAGAGGCAACAATACATTCATGCCTCTGTTCCTCTTTTTCTCCCTCCTTTCCCTTCTCTCTATAAATAAATAAATAAAATCTTTAAAAAAAGTTAGAACTCTTGATCTTAAACTCCCATTTTTATCTGCTATGAAAGTGATTTTCAACCTTTTTCATCTCATGGCACACATAAACTAATTACTAAAATTCTGTGACACACCAGAAAATATGTTTTTTGCTGATCTGACTTTTAGATCAGCAAAATAGGTATAATTTTGATTCATTCACACCAAATGATCACTGTTGTGTTGGCTGTTGTCATTTTTTAATTTGTCAACCTAAGGGAGTACCCCTTGACTAAACAGTCAGGTAGTGCATGTTTCAAAAATTATGGCACACCAGTATGCTGTGGCACACTGGTACACTGTGGTACACCAGTTGAAGATCACTGTGCTAGGAGAGGGGAAGAAATTCAACTTGTTTTCCATCATTACCTTTTGCTATCATTTTATTCCTATTCTGCTGTGATATCTGCTTTTTTTCTTTTTCCTGCCACACCTTACTTAGGTAGGTCATAATTATGTCCTTAGGTGCATCATAATTATGATGCAAATCTGATAATTTCTACAACACAATGACCTAAATGTGTTAATCAAGATGGCTGAGGTATATTTGTGATAACAACCCCCAAATGTCTGTGCCATAATCCCACAAAGGTTTGAATCTCACCTACGGCTCCTGTCCACTCAGAGGGGAAACTCTGCTCAAAGTAATCACTCAGAGACCATAGGTGACAAAGCAGCTGCCACTTTATATGTTGCTGTTTGCCATGCTACAGGGCAAAGACAGCATGGTGCGTCATGCACTGGAGGACAGAGCTTGGACTGGAGGTAATACATACTACTTTTGCTCAAGCCTCTCTAAGCAAAGCAAATGATATGGTCCCACCAACTTCAAGGGGGCAGGTAAGTGCAATACTCTGACATGCCCAGGAGAAGAATGGAAAATAATTGTGGACAGCACGAATGATTTCCGCGTGGAGTAACAACTTCTCTCATTCTTATCTTCTAATATAATTCAAACTGGAAACACATTTGTCTTTTTAAAAAATTTTTATTATTTGGGGATATCATGGGATGAAAACCTTTAGGACTCATTCTTCTAAATATCTTACAATCTATAAAGAAAAGGCAAAATAAATGCCACATATACTGTTTGCAGTTAATAGAAATTTTAGATGATGAAAAACCACTACAAAATAAAGAGTGAAAAACTTGGTTATTAAAAATGCAAGAAGTGAGACATTTCCTTATAATGCTCATGCATTGCCAAGTGGCAGCATTGTCTGAAATTGTTGCTTTTCTAATAAATAAAGATGTTTGAAACATATTTTTGTCTTTGCACTTTCAGTTTCTTTGTAATTGAAATACCCCATACCATTGAATTTAATTAAGCTGTCAGAAAACCTGAGGTAATATAACAACACTGGAACAAGATGAAACTACATTTTTTTCTTTTTCTCCAAGTGAAAACAGTCCTTTAATTTTGAACCCAATCATGACAGCAGAGGATGTAAGTCAGAATCTTGTTTAAAGTTAAATTTTAGTAATCTGGAGATGTAAATTTATATGTCAGGTGTTCTGCTTAAAGCTTCCATAGGGAGCAGTCTTCCTGCCATGCAAAAATATCAACTGCAAGTAACATGATAAAGGTATGACATGAAATTATGAGAAATAGTTTGAAGGTTTTTACATTATCAAAACATCTCATACTTGCTAATTTTTAAGTTAATAACCTAGATAGTTTGTGAAAGACCATTTTACATATATTTTATTCTTAAGAAGATGAAGGAAGATTTATTGAAATCTAAAGGGAATATATTCTGGATTTGGAGTTCATTTTACATTTCTACTTATAAAAGGATATAAGTTCAGACCCGTTTCATATTTAATTTCACTTGAATTAATTTTAGCATTTTGTAAAATCCAAATTAAGAAAATACCCCAAATGTTACTCACATAAATTCAAATATTTAAAAAATAGGCCCTGTTGTTGTCATACTAACTTTCTCTCATTAAATGAGGCAATCCTACACACTACTATGTGAGGAGGACCCCCCAAAACCTAGAATTATCTTCTGCAGGGTGGACCCCTTGTAGTACAGGCTTCCCCCACTAGGTAAGTGTTCTAGGAACCCATCTGTATCAGTGTACCAGCTGGTGTTGTTGAGGCTGTGTTAGGCTTTAGTGAATTTTTTTGTTTGAAGACACTGCAGCACATTTGCCCATTTCATGATGGGCAATTTACGAGCACAGGTGCCCACAGAGCGCTGAGTGCTCAGCAGTTTTTGACCTAAAACTACATGACTTCATACTCCACCCTCCCTATTCACCTGATCTCTCCCCAAGTGACTTTTTTGTTTCCCTGGGTGAAAAAAGTCCTCAAAGGGAAAGGTTATGCTGATGTGGAAGAGGCGAAACAAAAATGATAGAAGCACTAAAAGTCATCAAAATTGATGAGTTCAAAAACTGTTTTGAGCAGTGAAAAAAATGTCTCCATAGGTACATTGCATCAAATGGAGAGTACTTAGAAGGTGACTGAAGTTCAAACATGTAAGAATAAATACACAAATTTTTATAAATAAATTGTAGTATTTTTGATCCCCCTTCATACAATGACACAATTTTATTTAAAAAAATGACATTATGCTAGATGTGCTGTTGTGTTCTGAACATTTTTTAGTTCATCTCAATTCACACAGGATATTCTTCTCAACAGCTAAATGGTATTACATAATGTAAATGCACCGTGCTCTAACAGTTACTTCCTATTAAAGGAGAGCTGTTTTTGTTTCCAGTTACATCCCTCTTTCAAATAATGCCATTTCTTTTTTCCAAATAATTCTATTTCAATATGAATATCCTTCTACATGCTTTGTGCATGTTTTGTGGGATTGGCAGGTTAAGGCATGCTCATTTTCATTGTTGATATGTACTGCTAAATTGAACAACGTGTGCTTCTGAGAGAAAAACACCCTATTCCTGACATCACCCACCATGTATTTCAGTAATCTTTTTATTGTTACTGATCTGATTGCCAAAACTAAATCATATTTATGTTGTACTTTGCTAATGAAGTTGAGCTTGTTTTTATACTTTTGTTCATCATTTG
Source organism: Phyllostomus discolor (assembly GCF_004126475.2). Classification (NCBI taxonomy): domain Eukaryota; kingdom Metazoa; phylum Chordata; class Mammalia; order Chiroptera; family Phyllostomidae; genus Phyllostomus; species Phyllostomus discolor. The sequence continues at coordinate 58,631,980 of NC_040907.2, forward strand.
CCCTTCTTTTGTCTATTTCTTGTTCCTGATCTTTATTCATTTTTAATACATTAATTTTTTATTGCCTTTTGGGAAGACTGTTAAGGATATTATCGTAGTCTTTTGGGTTCCTGGGCCCAATTGCTGTGTGTGTGTGTGCACACCCTGCTAGTGTCCAGGAATTCAACTCAGTTCTGACAATATCTACCAAGAGATAGCATCGGATTCCACAGGTTAAGGGTTCAATTTCCAAGACTGTTCCTTCTCCCTTCCTCCCCCTCTTTCACATGCTAGCTGCAAATCCCAGCTCTTACCTGTACTTCTGACTACAGATTGGAGGTTCCAATGATCCCCCAACTCAGAATGACAGTCACAAGTCCAGATTGTTAGCTGTACTTCCAATCAACTGGCTATAAATCAGAGGTTCCCACGACTCACTCCTTTATATTCAATTAATTTGCAAGAACAACTTGCAGAACTCAGAGAAATGTATTACTAGATTGCCAGTTTATTATATAAGGATATAACTCAGGGAAAGCCAGATGGAAGAGATAAAAAAGGCAGGGTATTTGGAAAGGGTTGTGAAGATTCCCTTCTCTTCTCTCTTTGGGCATCCCACTCTTCAAGCACCTCCTTATGTTAACCAACCCAGAAGCTCCCTGAACCTCATCTTTTTAGGTTTTTATGGATGCTTCATCACCTAGGCTTGACCAATTAAATCATCAATCACTGGTAATTGAGAGGAGGCAAACAATTTAGTCTAAAGCAGATATTAACATTTTATTTTAAATATGTTACAAATACAGCAGTAGCTAGGTACTCGTTAATTTGTTCTAAAACTCTTGATGAGTCCCAAGACTGACAAGTACCAAATGATGAAGCATTTTTTTCCTGCAGGACAGCCTTGTGACTCATATAAGTGCAACCAGTCCTGAAACAAGTGCTGAGTGCTGAAGCTTTTTTTTCTTTTCAAAATGCGATGACTACAGGGTATGATGAATTCTGAAGCTGATGAGTACCAAAGTACGACTGTACCTTTCTTCCAGGCTACCATTTTCTTCTGCATGAAGTTGTCTCACTATATAAGAATTTTACATTTGCACTTAGGTACAGAATTAATCTTCAATGAATTCTTTGTTTTGTTTCTTGTTTATAAATATGCCTTTTCCTCAAAGATAATAAATATATCCTCCTATAACATTCTCTACAATTAAGAGTCTACCCTTCACAACAGCATGGATGGAACTGGAGAGCATTATGCTAAATAAAGTAAGCCAGGTGGTAAAAGACAAATACCATATGATCTCACCTATAAGTGGAACCTAATCAACAAAACAAACACTCAAGCAAAATACAACCTAAGACACTGAAATAAAGAACAAATTGACAGTAACCTGAGAGGAGAGGGGAGAGGGATAATAGGGGATAATAAAGGAAGGACCATCAAGGAACGTGTATAAAGGATACAAGGACAAAGCCAAACCTGCTCACATGGGGGTGGGGGGTGGGAATGGGTGGGGCAGGGGATGTGGTGAAAATGGAGACAACTGTGCTTGAATAACAATAAAAAATTTGTTTTCTAACTTCAGATTTTATACTTTTCGTGGAGTTTATGTTTTTGTTTCTTGTGAGATGACAATATAATTTTTCTTTTTAACCCAGATGTATAACCAACAGACCCTTCAACATGATTAAAATTTTAGAAAACAATGTGTTAGTTGTATTCTTAAAAATCTTTGGGTAAATTTCCATTAAGCTTTGTGAAATACTGAACTTAGCTCACTTGGCTTCTATTATTAACCATGGCTGGAAAACACTAGCCTGGATCATACAATGATAAAAGTAATATTTACACCAGTAGCCTGGTTGGTTCCAGGAGAGCAAGTAGGAGCAGAAGGGAGGGGCCGCAGGAGGCTAGCAGTGCGTTTGATGACAGATTCCCTGCCTCAGGGCAAAGATGTGGCAGGAAGAAGTCACTGTGCTGAGAGCACATGACTAAAAACTCTCCTACTCCCTTCTAGGCTCTGGGTGTGGGTGTGAGCAGAGGACATAGTTGCATGTGAGGGTAAAGTCAACATAGCAGAAGTGGGAGGCGCTGTCCTGTCAGCCTAGCTGAAAAAGATGGGATTGACTAGGGGTGGAGGGACAGACCTTCACAGAGTGTGCGGAAGTTTGAGGAACCGTCTGGCCCACACAGGTAGCAGATTTAAACAGAGGGAAGAGAGAAACCTGCTCTCTTCCTCTTGGATCCACCTGGCAGATATGTGGGTTGGAGTGTTTGCAGATTCGCTGGTCCTGGAAGTTAGGTGGTGAATGGTGGTCCTGACAACACATGCTGACTTCAGGTGGGATCCTGAAACTGGAAAGCAACCTGCATAGCAGCTTGGGGCTCCAAAGAACAGATAAGGATGTAGTGGGAATTTAAGGTCTTCTGGGGGCTTTGGTCCTTTTGGAAACAGCTGGATTTTGTGTTTTGTGGTTGGGATGAGCTTGGAGATGGGGAGTCCTCTGCCTCTCAAATTGTGCAACATTTTAATAAAGACCTTTTTCCTTCTGCACCAACTGGTGTCTCTGGGATTTTCCTATGGGTGTTGACAGGCAGCTGAACCCCACTTTTGTTTGGTAACAATATTACTCCTAGTATTCAACAACTCTGAGGCCTATAACCATTAAGACATGACCTTTTAGTTGTTTTTCTGGTAAAGAACATACTATTACATAATGCTACTTTTTCTTTTTTGCTATATGTCTTCTGTGACTAACAACAATTTCTAGATGGTTAAAAGAGTTGATTAGAAGGTGTATTAGCTTGCTAGGGCTGCTATAACAAAGTATTACAGACTGGGTGGCTTATACAACAGAGAATTACTTCTTCACAATTCTGGAAGTTAGAAGTCTGAGATCAAGGTACCAGGAGAGTAGGCTTTTTTTCTGAGTTTTATCTCCTCATCTTACCGATGGCTATCTTTTCCCTTCATGGTCTTTTGTCTCAGTCTACTTTCCTTTTTTGATAAGGACACTAGTCATATTAGATTAGAGCCACTCTAATGGTGACCTTATTTTACCTCAATTATGTCTTCAACAATTCTATCTCCAAATTCAGTCACACTCAGAGGGACTGTGGGTTAGGACTCAAACAGGAGCATTTTGGACGGAAACAATTTAGCCCCTAATAAGAAGATAGCTAGCGCCATTAAAGTTATAACTGGCCTGCTCATGGATTGAGCTTATTCAGGTTTATTATCCAGTGGTTCTCAAACATTAACAAGCATCACTTTTACTTGCAGGGTTCTGACCCAGTGACTCATTCAGTAGCTCTTGGGAAGGCCCAGCGAACTTACATTTTTAATGAGGTCCAGGGGAAGGTGTCGGGTAATGCCGGTCTGGAGAACACACTTTGAGAACCACTGGCCTATTTAACTAGGCTAAGCAGCCAGGGATGGCATGACATGAATCTTACAAAGAACCATCAAGTTTTTGACAATACAAAATTGTACCACCATTTTAGTACTGGCAACTTAATTTCTTTCCAAAATATGTTTTTTCCTCCAACCGCAAGCAAATTTATCTTGAAAAATATAAGAGCTATGCAGAAAGGGGACAGACAAACATGGGGTGATAGAGATGGATAGTGAAAATCACTTATGAAAAGATAAAGCGGGCATAAGTGATATAGCATGGAAGCATAAAGCAGCCATGGTTTAGCTGGTTGCAAATCTTTTACAGGTATCAAAAGGAGGTTTGTTATGGAGACAGGCAAAATTCCCATCATAGTGTGAAAATATTGCTTACATTTTATAGTTCTAACTAAAAGCCCCCCTCCTTTTTTAAAAGAAAAAGTACAAGGTTATTTGGATAAACTATATTTTACTTCCTACACTTTCAACACTTATAATTTTCCTTGATGTTGCATTTTCCACTTTTGTTTGGGTCCACCTGGTGGTAAAACAATCTTCTACTCTAATATAATACATCTTTAGTCAGTTGTTTTCTTTCCAGAGGGATACTGAAACTTCTTCAGTTTTCAAATAAAATATAATACTAATACTTTTTAAACAATTAAATTATCAGTGTTGTTAATTAAAAACAATTAGAATGAAAATAGAGAATACATGGGCCAACAAACTAAATAAAAACACTTGCACACAAATCTCATTCTACAAACATTAAAAAAATATTGTACAAGGTCTTTAAATGAGTCCAAATAAATGGTATTTATAAGGTAAAGGGAGAAAAAAAAACTACAGAAGTAAAAGTCCAGGCTGTGCTTTTTAAAAATATAATTCTACCCAGGAAAAAGTTCCTCTCCCTTTTAAGAGTCATATATCTTTGGTTACTGGGAGACCAACAAAGGCAAACATAAACACAGATAAAAATATTTTAAGTAGTCACTTTAAATATATCATTCTGAAATCTTGGTGTAAAATGTACTAATTTGTAAAACTTGGATTATTAGAAGAGTTGAAAACAGCAACAGGATATAGTCTCCTGAAGATTATGATAATTTGTCATCACTTTATGATTCTGGTTCTATAAGATTAAAGATTTCCTCAGAGCAAGTGTCAAAGGAAAATGCAAAACACAGAGCTCAAAAATACAGTGAGAATTAAAGAATCTAATATTAGAAGTATTATATAGGGATCTGCTTTCCAAATTGTGGTTATGCAGATATTAAAATTGTCCATTAGTGATGTTTTAAGAAACAGTGGAATTTCCCATGATATGAACCTCTCCAGATCTATCTAAGGCTTTTGTGGGTATTATCTCCTTTCTGATTTGTGGTGTCTACCTCCCAGCCCTTATTAATTGCAATGATCAGAAACTCGTGTGATGATTGAGGAAAGTTTTTCAAGAACCCCAAGTGCCATGGCCTTGAATAAAAGGAGATTGGAGTTATGTGGTGATTATGGTTTTGTTCTTTGATAAAGTGGTAGGTTTTGGCTGGCTTTTGTCTCTAATATTAGCCTCTCAAGATGTTTCCCTAAACATGCTAATGCATCCTCCAAGCCTGTGAAAATAAGATTGCTGGTGCTGTGCTGCTGTATTTATTACTTTTTTAAGCTTTCAATCTGCTTTTTAAAAATTGCTTATGCTAGTACAATTGTCCTGCTTTCACTCCCTCTGCCCACCTCCACCCAACCCTCCAACCTCCCTCCCCTCAGCCCATCCCCACATCATCGTTTCTGTCCCTGGGTCAGGCATAAATGTTCTTGGGTTAATCCTTTTACCATCTTTTATCCAGTCCCCTCCTGCCCTCAGGCAGCTGTCAGTCTGTTCCTTATATCTATGCTTCTGTTTCTATTTTGTTTATTAGTTTATTTTGTTCATTGGATTTCACATATAAATTAAATCATGTGATATCATGCAATGTTGGTGGGAATGCAGACTGGTGCAATCACTATGGGAAACAATATGGAGTATCCTCTAAAAAATAAAAATGGAACTCTATTTTGACCCACAGGTACCATGTCTGGGAATATATTCTAAGAACCCTGAAACACCAATACAAAAAAAAGAGATATATACCCTTATATTCATAGCAGTACTATTTACAATAGCCCAGATCTGGAAACAGCCTAAGTGCCCATCAGTAGATGAGTGGATAGAAAAATTGTGAGACCTTACAAAATAGAATACTATGCAGTTAAAAGGAAAAAAAACTCTTGCCTTTTGCAACAGTGTAAATAGACCTGGAGAATATTATGAGAAGTTAAATAAGCCAGTCAGTCATGCTGCATTTATTTATGCCCACTGTAGTTTATGTTCAACCAAAATATAAATATATTTTGAACCAGTCTGTCTTTATCATGAGAACTTATCATGGAGAACCTATCACGGCTTGTGATTCAATCCAGAACGGAGACAGCAATTCATTCCGACCTAATGAATAACACCAACCCCTTAGCCTGTGGGCTGGAATTGCTGTCATTAAAAGACCTGTATGTGTTTTTAGGAACTTTCCATAATCCTGATTTGTGGAGAGTAATCATGGTGGGAAAATGATTTTAATGTCTCTAGCTTCAGAAGAAAAATTTCTGTATATTTCAAGAATGAAAGATGATCTACCATTATATGACACCATTGCTCTTGGAATTCAACTCTTATAAGCATTACCAGTAATTGTTTACAAGATTATTATCATTCCCTGAAACTCAATACTTCAATTGCAATTCTGAGTAAATTTTGTAACTGGGTAAGACAGGCATTGTTATATTGGTAGCTATTAGTACTATCTGGAAAAAAACAAAACAAAACACGGTTCAACTTCTACTTGCCTAATGCATCTATTTATAGATGCAAATCATTCTTTGCTCTGATGTGTAAGAGACAGTGAATGGGTGCTGAGTCCCAACACATATGGCTCTTAATTTTGTTCTTCTTTGCAATTGACACTGCGGGTCAAGTTTTACCTGGTCTATAGCTGCCTAGCTGTTTTTCTCCCATGAGTTTGTTCACCAAAGGAGAACGACTTTTACCATTCACGTTAAATGTGGAGTTTCTTCTTAAAAATAATTATGAATATTTTACTTACTTGCTATCAAATTATTTCCCTTTTTCACTGTCTTCAAAATCAAGTCCAAACTACTTAGCATGATAAACAAAGCTCTTCATTATCTTCTCTGTAGTGGGTCCTTTCTGATGAGACTGAGCAGTCTATAAACAATACTCCCTTCTCTGAGGTTTCTTTTTTTAAAGTTTTTTAAAAATTTTATTTATTTGTTTTTAGAGAGAGGAAGGGAGGAAGAAAGACAGGGAGAGAAACATCAGTGTGTGGTTGCCTCTCACATACCTCTTACTGGGGACCTGGCTTGCAGCCCAGGTATGTGCCCTAGACTGGGAATCCAACAGATGACCTCTTGGTTCATGGGCTGGGGCTCTTCCTAATGAACCACACCAGCCAGGCCTTTCTCTGAGATTTCTGATTCTCCTTCTATCATTATCAGGGTTACCAATAACTGTGCTTGTACCCTGAGACTAATTGGATTTGACCATGAGTAGGTTCTCCTTATCGAGTTGTGAAAATCAGATGCTCTTGCTTAACATTTTAGATTCATAAACTTATCAATTATCTAATTTGTCTTTACTTGATGTGATTATTCCATATATTAGTGTGTCATTTCAAATATGCAAAATCTATAGGTTGGAGGTGCTGTTAGCTTAAAAGCACAGAGAAAGGATTAAAACCACTGTCTGAAGCTTAGGCTATGCTGCTGCCATAAAAAAAACTTAAATGTGGTGGTAGAATTAAAAAGCCATATGAATGACCTAATTTACTGAACAGAACATTGGAAGCATTATTAACAATCCCATTTGTCTAATGTTCATTAAAGTGTTTAAAAGGTATTTAAACACTTTAAAGATATTTAGTATATCTATGCCATATACTACTCATTAATTTTTTGTTTTATTTTTTCAGAAATATCTGCATTGTAAATATATTTAATAAATAAACATTCAGAAGAGACATGCACTCTTTAAAAGAAATATGTTTCCAATTGATAATTGGCTTTAAGAAGTTTTATAAAATCACTTGACATTACAATGCTTATGTACTTCTACACCTGTTGCGAGGGGCCTGCTAGGAAAGGGGAAATATGTGTGTGTGTGGGGCATATGGTAAAAAATACGTTTTTGACTATACTCTATTCCAGTCATTGCACTTGATGCACATTTCTTTTTTGGGAGGTATGGCAGGGGTAAGTAGTCTTATTTTTATTTTTCTAATTGCCTCAAATTTAATAGACTTCTACTGGGGAAAATGTGAAGGGTAAAAAAGAAAAATATATTTTTATAAAGCTATATCCTTCTCTGCATCCATGTTTACTATATGTAAATTTTAAATTAATTTAATCCTTAATTTTTAATTAATTAATTAGAGGGGCAGTTGAGATATAACATTATATTAGTTTGAGGTGTGCATCATAATGATTCAATATTTGTATACACTACAAAATGATCACCACAGTATATCTAGTTACAATTTGCCACCATTTGCAATTACAAAAAATTGTTTTCTTATAATGAGAATTTTTAAGGTTTACTCTCTTAGTAACTTTCAAATGTTATTTTTCAGATAATAGTACCATGTTGTTAACCATAGCTGCTATACTGTACATTATATTTCTGTGAATTATTTATTTTATTTATTAAACAATTTTTATACTTGCCCGAGGACATTTTTTTATTGCTCTCAGAGAGAGGAAGGGAGAGAGGGAGAGACAGAGAGAAAAACATTGATGTGAGACAGAAATAGTTACTGGTTGCCTTCTCCTATGTAACCCAACTGGGGATAGAACCCAGAACCTGAGTATGTGCCCTGAGCAGGAATTGAACCTGTCTGTGACCCTTAGGTCTACGGGACAATGATCCAACCAACTGAGCTACACTGGCCAGGGCACTTATCTATTTTATCTTATAACTGGAATTTTATACCTTTATTTTATATCTTTATTTTATGCCTTTTGATCTCCTTCACTGATCTCATGCCCCTGCCCCAACCTCTGGCAACCAAAAATCTATTCTCTATATTTGTGAATCTGGCTTATTTTTGTTTTTGTTTGTTTGTTTTAGATTTTACATGTAAGTAAAATCACAATGTATTTGTTTTTTCTGTCTTATTTCAGTTAACATAATGTTCTCAATGTTCATCCATGTTACTGTAAGTGGAAAGATTCCATTTTTTATGATTGAAAAATATTCCATTACATTCTACATCTTTATTCATTCATCTATTAATAGGCACTTGGGTTATTTCCGGATCTTGGCTACTGTAAATAATGCTGCAAAGAACATGTGGGTGAATATATCTTTTTGAATTAGTGTCATCATTTTCTTCACATAAATACATGATGGAATTTTTGGATTATTTCTTTAATTTTATATTTCATTTTCTTTTCTTGTTTTTTTGAGCAAACTACATACTGTTTTCCACAGTGGCTGCACTAATTTGCAATCCCACCAACACTGCATAATAGTTCCATTTGTGCACATCCTTACCAACGCTTGGTATTTCTTGTATTTTTGATGATAGCCATTTAACAGGTAAGAGGTAATATCTCATTGTGGCTTTAATTTACATTTCCCTTATGAGGAGAGAACTGTGAGCAAATCCTGGCTACATGATTATAAACTTCTCTTAGTGTGAGATGTGTAATGTGATTGGATTTGTAAAACTGACCAAGAATATCTGTCTCACAGTGTTATTGTATGGATTAAACAAAATAATATATCCAAAAGCTACAGCACAGTTCTGGTAAAGATGAAGCCACTCTTTAAATGGAAGCTTTACTAAAATAATTATTAATATTTTTCAGAGGAATCATATCATATGCATAGTTAACTTGATATTGAACTGCGTGCTTGGCAAAGAAGAAAAAAGGAAATGAAAATAGTATGAAGGCCCTGGCTGGGTACCTCAGTTAGAGTGTTGTCCCTACAGGCCAAGGTTGTGGGTTCAATCCCAAATCAGGGCACATACAAGAATCAATCAATGAATGCACAATGAATGCATAAATAAGTAGAACAAAAAATTGATGTTTCTCTCTCTCTTTAAAAAGGGCATAAATAGTGACAAAGACTGTTTTACATAATATTCTTTATTATATAATATATTTGTATATTCTTTAGATACACATATTGCTCTATATTGTATACACAAAACCTCAGATACTGTGCCTCATAGGTTCTTTAACAGTTTGTCAGGAACAATTCTAACTCACTGCCATATGTGCTGACTTCAGAAACTAAGCAGCCATTGACAAGCCACTCCTTGGTGTTACTGTCATCAAAATATCAGACTCATTGTTTCTCAGGTCTCTTTGAGCTTTCTGCTCCAATTTAGAAGAAGAAACACCTCAAGAAATGGAGAACAATCCTAGACTTGGTTTACGCTTACCTAATTTCTACCTTTCACTGGAGTCTTAAACACCAAAAACTTGGCAAAAACTCTGGGATTTACATAATCCCCAACACCCATTGGGAATGAAGTGCTCCCCTTCCCAGCTTTGCTTCTACTTCTCCTGCTTGCTTTGATCTGCGCTCACTTGAGTGTCCTCATCACTCTTGCCCAGGGGAATACAAGTGTTTAATGTTTGGTTTGTGGAATCCTCCATGTCCTTGATTGGATAAATTTTTGACTAATTTCACACACATCAGAAATAGTTTCAGTCCCAGCTTTGTAGACACAGGATCCTGAGCCATAATTTAAGATTTAATAAACATTAATGCTCTTCAAAGTGGCTTGAGTTTATTCCAAATGCAATAGTGTCTCTGGCCTAAATCTGTTAAATGATCATTATTATTTATTTTATCAAGGCACAAGACTCATGATTTGTAAATAAAAAGCACATTGTAAATGGGTTTCCCCCTGATTTACTTCTCACTGCCTTCATTTCCACTTAAAAATTTTTCCATATTGATTTTTAAAACATTTAGTAGAATATTCTTCACCTAGTGAGTTCCATAATGCCTAACTGTGGTGATCATTGCATATTGAAGAGATATGCACCAAAATGAGTAGGTTCATTTTAGTAGTTATTAATATACTTGACTACTCTGTAAAGGGTAGGCTTTCTGAGACCCTAGTATTTTTAAAACTTCTTTAGAACAGCAAAAGCATAGTCTGTGTCTGTAAAATATCAACCCCATTGATTCCAAAAATACATTACTGAAGCATTGAAGAGATAAATGGTTAATGATTTAAAGTCTTTAGCAAAAGATCTTCCATAGTATGTTTTATTTAGCAAGTTCCAGTACTCGGGGTGAAAAAAATCCTGTTTGCTAAAAACACTTAATAAGTTGTTTTACAAACTAATAATAAAAGTTATAAGAACAAAGCAGATCTTTACAGGATAAATAAACTGTAGTAGAAGAAATAACATAGGCATACAACACGCTTTTTTTCTCACTCACTTAGGGCTGAGATATTGGTTTCACTGTGTCATTCTTGAATGAAAGGAAGGAGGGTTTCTTTGAGAAGTGGTTTATTCTAGGGTTGGGGCAGAGAAAATGTAAGATGAATATCTTACAGTGACAAAAATTAGGAAAGTGCACAGAAAACAAAAGTTGGCCACGTGACAAAGGGACACCGGAGTCAACCTGGAAGAGCTCACAATTGTCAAAACTAAAATAATTTGAGCATAAAATAAATAATTTCATAATTATTTTATACTTTGGGGCATATAATCAAAGTATAGACTAAAAATTTATGAACTTACATTGATATAAATAAATGGTTGAGTAAATAAATGAGAAGAGAAATCTTTCTTATATAATTCCAAATAATATATGAAGATACTCTCCCTCTTACAAGGTGGACTTTAATTCAGGCCACCCTTCGTTTCTAAGTGTGACCTGGACTTAATGTCTTGCTTCCAAAGAACAGAGTATGGGAAAATAACAACTTGGTAGACACTTCCTTAATCAAATGACCTTGGTGAACATCACTGGGTGTTAAGTCATATAGATAACTTGTACTCACTGATATGATGCCACAAGGGCATTTCAACTTCACATCTGTGGTATCTTTTCTGACAATTATATTCCTAGCCTAACTATCTGAGCAAACATCAGACAAACTCAAATTGTAGGACCTTCTATAAAATACCTGCTTGCTGCCCCTCAAAGCTATCGGTGTTATGAAAAACAAGAAAAGACAGAAATTGCCATAGGCCAGAAGAAACTAAATATAACATGGTATCCTAGATTGGATCTGGGAATAGAAAAAAGATGATAGTGGAAGAACTGCTGAAATCCAAATAAAGTCTGAAGTTAAGTAATAGTAACATACCAATATTGTTTTTGACAAATGTACCAAGGTCATATAAATGTTATTAACATTAGGGGAAGCTGGGTGAATGATATATGAAACTCTCTGTATTATTTTGAAAACTTTTTAAATCTAAAATTATTTTAAAATACTTATTACAAATACATTAAATCATTTTCTAACCATTTCCCACTAACTTCGACTTTACCAACAACCTAGTCTAAGTCAGTATGTTACCATCAGTCTTTCCTGGATTATTATGCTAGACTCGCAAATGTCTCCATGTCTCCACCTTTATCTCTTTGTAATACATTCCCCATATTGCAGCCTGGACCTCTCATCTTCTCAAGATTTTACAATGGCTTCTCATCTCCTGTCCCTGCTATAAACCTTGACCATAGACCATGAAGACCTACAAAAGTTAAACTTACCACTTTTCTACATTTCACTACCGCCATGCCAGCAGGCTTCCTAGTTGGTCCCTGAGTACACCAAGCACTTCTGCACTTCCTGCTGCTGAAATACGTTTCAGATGATCTTTGGAGAGTGCTATTGTTATTATTAATATTTATTTTTTCTACCTGGAGCTATAGTGGAGTCACACGTGTTTTATTTATTTATTTATTTATTTATTTATTTATTTAGAGAAGGAAGGGAAGGAGGAAGTGAGAGAGAGAGAGAGAGAGAGAGAGAGAGAGACAGAGGGAGGGAAACATCAATGTGCGGTTGCTGGAGGTTATGGCCTGCAACCCAGGAATGTACCCTGGCTGGGAATTGAACCTGGGACACTTTGGTTCCCAGCCTGCGCTCAATCCACTGAACTACGCCAGCCAGGGCTACACACCTTTTATTTTGACTCCTTTTGCCAGGTGGGCACCTCACCCCCCACCACACACACACTCATACTTCCTTTATCCTCTGGAAGTCTAAGCTTATGCAGGGTTTCAAGTTCATTTTCTCTAAATCCTATGTGCTGGTTACCCAATTTCTTAAGGAGGAAAGACAAGTTGACTTCCCATACTCTCTTGGAAGTTAAACAGCTTTTTAAACATATGTTTTATTTCTTCAATAAATATTTATTGAACACCTGTTTTTTTTCCAGGCACTATTCTAGGCTCTGGAGGTAATGCAATCAATAAACAGGCAAAACTTCCCTAATGGGTCTCTGCGATTCAGTGGGAGAGACCACAAAAAAGAAGGAGGAATGTATAAATTTGCCTCTTCTGGTTTTATCATTCTCTATTGAATCACTCTGATTAGCAAAGAAATATGTGGTGATAAATCTTACCTTAAAAATAACAACAAAATTTCTACTTCCGTTAATATTGTGAAAAAGATATGTAGTAGATTAAATGACATTTTAGAATGTTGGAGCAGATAACAAAGTTAAAAATAGCAGAGATTTCTGAAGGGTAGATATCATGAATAAGACTTGAATTTGGGTAGAAAAAATGGCAACCATTGTTTTAAATACAAATTTTGTTTTGTTTTTCTATGTCAGAGATAAGGATGAACATTAAATTTCAAATGGGAAGAAGAGGTGTTGAGAGAGAGGCCATATTTTAATGAAAAATCAAAACACTTTTTTTCTAAATATTAAAAATGAGTTTCATAATTAATTACTGGGTTAAAAAGCATTCATTTAAATTACTCCTTCTCAGGGCACATATGTTTTGGTTTGTTTGTTTCCATTTATTATAGTTTTTAATATACTTTTGACAGAAAAATAACATTGATTCAGATCTATTACAAATGATGCCACCTATTGAATAAAACAATAACCACAGATATGAATCAAGATAGCTTGGCCAGAAACTGCTAGCTAATGACTGAACCAGGAATCTGATGTAGACAAAGATGAGACTGAACTCACCCTCTCAGTCCCTCGTCCGCTGAGAGTGGGCATGAAGGGCTGAGAGTGGGCATGAGGGGCTGAGAGTGGTACATTGAAAATCTTCACTATATTTACAGCTTTATGATAATCAGAAGGGGTGAGTTCTTTATATTTTTAAACTTCCTTTGTGTATGGATGCAATGTCATGCACTGAATACTGTGAATCTGATTTTCCTTCATTTTAGTTTAGTTTACTCAGCTAAGGCAGTGACGTACCTTTTCATTCAACAATAGTCTACACATCTGAGATGTTAGCATTTATCCCCAAATGATTCTGAATTCTTCCTATCTATCTAGAAACTATTTACTGTATTTCTAGAGAAGCTGTGAAAAAAGTCCAATTTGAATTTTTATTATCATCAAGTGGTGTCTATGTCATTCATGATACTAAAAACTGCATAAGAGATCTAAGAGGCTAGAAGAAATATGGGTGATTTTCTGAGGAAGCAAGTGAAATGGAGAACTAAGATAGTTTTGGTATTATTCAGGCCAACATATCCACTTCTCTTTCAATTATGTGAACAGTTCAACTGAAAGTGACTTGCTGAAGAGGAAAGTCATTTAGGTAGTTTCCACTCAAATTTCCATAATTTATTCTTATAGTGTAATTTAATTTATTCCTATAGTATAAATAGAGTGTTTTCATTCTTGGATAAATTAAGAAAGGCCAGGTCTAAAAAAATTGATAACCAACTACCTAGTAAATGAGGACACATAGTCAACTGGAAGAAATTAATCATCTTTCTTATCATTTATCCATTAAAATTGTAATTCAACTGGAGATATGAATAACCAGGTTTATGTCAAGTTATATTAACAAAAAGAAGTCAGAAAAATCCCAGACAATTCAATTATAAAAGAAAACTGGGGGTTCTTATAGTAAATTATGCTGGATTGTTAGGAAGCTATCAGCTTTAATCAAGCAAAAGAAAGATTTATGCGGGCAACTTAAATCTCCAGTTGGCAGTGAACCATCTGATGACTTTAAAATTTTAATTAGATTAAAATTTGGGTATGAGAGAAGGCACAAAGATTGAAAGTTGTTGTTTAATGTACAACTATAAACAGAGTGAAGATGAATGTGTCATATTGAATTAGAGGTAAGAGCTGGATTGCAAAGATGCAGGTATATGTTTATTAAATTTAATCTGCTTTCCTGCAGAGTTAGAGGTCTATGAAGTATAGTTGGGGGGTACACTTACAAATAGAAGATTGGAAAGGAAGAAATAAGGCTATTCCTACTTTCAGATCACACAAATGTCTACACACAAAATTCCCAAATCCCAAAGACTACCAAAATGTCTAGAAGCAATAAATGAGTTTAGCAGGGTCCCATGGTATGAGGTATATACATAAAATGACAATCATATTTCTACAAACCAGCAATAAACAACTGAAATTTGAAACAAAAAAACACATACTATTTATAATAGCACCAACAAAACTTTAGGTAGAAAGCTAACAAATTATGAACAAGGTGTATATGCTAAAAGCTACAAACGTTAATGAATTTTTTTTAAAAGATGTAAATTAATGAAGAGATATTCTGTGTCAATGGATTGGAAGACTCAATATTGTTAAGATGTTATTTCTTCCAATTTGATGTATAGATTCAATGTAATCCTAATTAAAATCTTGGCCAGCTATTTTATAGACATTGATAAACTGATTCTAAAACTACACGAAAAAGCAAAGGAATTAAAATAACCAAAATGATTCCGAAGAGCAAGAATGAGGAACTCCCATGATCTCATTTCAAGACTTGTGGACGCAGTCCCTATGAAGCTGCAGGAATGAAGACAGCGTGGTACAGGCGAGAGAACAGACATGGTGACGGGGCCGGCGTCATGGGGGTGTGATCTGTGCGAACAGGGCTGCGTCCTCAGAAGCATCCACATTTGAATTATGCTCTGTTGTCACACTTTTGAAATACTTAATAATTTTTGAGCACATAGGCTTACTGGAAAAATAATATAAAATCAAATTTAAATTCCCTGGCTACTTTTTATTGGTGTTCCAGAAGAATAAGCCCTACATAATTTAAAATTCTATTTTCAGTGTTTTTCTACATATTATAGTTAAAGCAGGAAGAGAAACAGGAACCAAAATGTTGTTTATATACACCTAGGGTCCATTTTCATTTTCATAGTTAGGCCTTAAGAATTTTTCATCTTGGAAAAATCCTACCAGGCGAACGCTGCACTCCCAGATCATGGGACATCAGCAGTTTGTAAACTCTAGTTTTCACTTCAAGATTTTTGCTATGATTGTTTTCCACCTTTACCCTATTTTAAACAACAGCTATTTCTTTTTGTTGCAGGAGTACATGAGCTTTTCATATTGTGAGATACCACTTCGAAAGTGATGATAACAGTTTTCCCCATCCAGGCTTCCTCACAGTCCTGTCAAGATATAGACCATGACATCACAGCAGGATGCCAGAGGCCCTGGAGGGAGATCATGGTAGAAACAGTGCTGCATGTTCATTCAGTTCATTTCATTTTGCTCTGGCCACGGAAGCAGACAAGATTTTTTAGGCACTTACAGTTAGGAGTGGAAACTGATTTCTGGCCAATGGAATATAGACTGAAGTATGTATACCCTTCCAGTCAGCACTGGGTTCTGTACTGGTTTCAAAACCTCTTGCATAATCCTATGTATCTTTTTGTTTTTCTTTTCCTAGATAATTAGTTTGTTGTAAGTCAGGAATAGGCAGATATAAGAGATGTATAAGGCAATGTATTTGGAAAAGGCTGCAGAACTGCCAAGCGTTCACTAACCCAGAAACTCTCCAAAGCCTTATTTTTGTTTTTTTTTTTTTTTTGTGGAGACTTTCTTATATAGGCATAATTGATTAAATCATTGGACATTGGTGATTAAACTCAATCTGGAGCCACTTTCCCCTCCCTGCAGGTCAAGTGGGAAGGATTGAAATTCCCACCCTCTAATCATATGGTTGACTCCACTGGCAACCAGCCTCTACCCTTAGGTGCTGTACAAAAGTCACCTCATACACATAATAAAAGACAACTTTACAGCTCTTACTACTTAGTAAATTTCTAGGGATTTAGGAGCTATGTGCCAGAAATGGGGAGGGGACAGAAACCAAATGTATGAGGTCTATCCAAAAAAAGTCCAACCATTGTTAATGTAACAAGAATGGTTTGGTGACATCAAGGTAACCAGGCAGCCAAAGGGAGTGGACTGGAATGCACATGCACTCTACTAGTCAGTGGAGGGGTGGTAGTAACCCTTGAGTGAGCATGTGTACTGTGTGGCTGTTGCATTCAAAATGACTGAGTGAGTAGAACAATAAATCTGCATCAAATTTTGCATTAAAATGTTCAAATTTTGCATTGAACATTCCTCTGCAAAAGCTATTTGGACAATTCAGAAGGCTGCAGCTTTGGGCAAGTAGTGATTGGCAGCTTCATCACAATACACCTACTCCTGCATCACCTTTCATGCAGATTTTTTGCAAGACATCGAATCATCCAGGTTACTTAGCCCCTTTAGAGATCAGATTTGGCACCCTAGGACTTCTGGCTTTTCCCCAAACTAAAACCATCTTTGAAAAGGAAGATATTTCAGGCCATTGATAAGATTCAGAAAAATATAATGGGCAGCTGATGGTGATTGGGAGAACTGTGTGAGGTCTCAAGGTGCTTACTTTGAAGGGGATGAGGCATCATTGTCCTATGTGCAATGTTTCTTGTGTCTTGTATCTTTTTCAATAAATGTCTCAATTTTTCATATTATGTGGCTGGATACCTTTTGGACAGACCTTGTATTTTTCTTATTATAAATTACAATATCGCATACAGGAAAATAGATTATCGGTGATAGAGAAGGGGAAGGAATTTCAGTAAGAAGGACGTCAGGGCTGGAACAACATGCAAATTATTGATCTCACAGAAAGTTGCGTGACTGGCAGGTCAGACCGGCTGTAATAACACTGTGTACTTCATTTTCTAGAATGATCTTTGTGGTTTCAGTCACAATTACTCTTCTGCAATTGTGTCATGGAACATTAAATTCCTGTCCTCCTTCCTATTGCTTCTACTATGCTAGCTCTCTAATTCCCTTAAAACACCCAGTTTAACTGCAAATTTCTTTCAACCATTAATATCTCGATTATTTGTACAGATGTCCTTTTTCCTGTAGAAAGTCAAGAAGCCTTAATGAATTTTTACCTTTGGAGCAGGAAATCTTAATTTACCACTGTACTTCAGGCTGCACAACATATTCTGTGCATCTGTATTTCCCTACTCTTTTTCTTCAGACTAGGCTGGATTTTTCTTATCTCTGCCCTCATAGTAACCTTTGCATTCCTCTATTATTTTATTTAAATATTTACATATGTGTGTTCCTCCTCACCAAATTGAGTTTCTTTGTCACAGTTTTTTTTTTTAATTTGTAGATCTAACATAGTGGTAACAATAAACCTGGTTGAGTGACTGTCAGCAGTTGTTCAGCTGTATGTCCCACATTTTGTAATAGAAAATGCCATCTTGATGTCAGGAACTAAAGGAACTTTTGGACCCAAGCATATTTTGATATAATCCTGCCCTCATTTTTTACTTTATTTTTATTGTTGAAGCTATTATAGATGTATCCCCCCATTGCCCCCCTCCCTTTGCCCACCTCCATCCAGTCCCTGTTCCCACACTGTGTTCCTTCCGACCATCATCACTGTTGTTGGGGTTTGTGAGTTATGTATACATGCTCTTTAGCTAACCTTTTCACCTTCTTTTAGCTAGTCCCCTAACCCCTTTCCCTTTAACACCTGTCAGTCTGTTCCACGTATCCATGCTTCTGGTTCTGTTTTGTTTGCCAGTTTATTTTATTCATTAGATTTACATATAAGTGAGATTGTATGGCATTTGTCTTTCTCTGATTGACTTATTCCACTTAGTGTAATAATCTCCAGGGTCATCTATGCTGTCACAAAAGGTAAGAGTTCCTTTTTTTTTTCTTTAATGGCTATGTACCACAGCATTTTTATCCATTTATCTACTCATGGGCACTTGCATCTTTTTTCCTTAAGTATTGGAGGGATGTCACTGTGCAGGGCAATCTTAGCAAACTTTAGAAGCCATGTGTTGAAGTTAATGGAGGCTTTGTCAGCTTGGGTCCCTAACTGGCTGAGCAGCAGAGGGACACACTCCCTCCGGTCCCCTGCCATCTTTTATTGGACTATTTTGTGAGCAAAGGATAAACCTCTTTTGGTTTAACCATTGAGGTTTGGAGGGAGGTTTTTATTGCAGTTATTTACCAAAATTATTATTCAGATTGACTGAAGCTTTTATTAAAAAACAGTTTACTTATTTTTAGAGAGAAAAGAGAGGAAGAAAAACATGATTCATTTCCCTCTTGAACAATTGGTGCCTCTACATACCCCCAGTGGGGGACCTGGCCTGCAACACAGCATGTGCCCTGACTGGGAATTGGGGACCGGGAATTGAAGCAGCTATCCTTCTGTTTGAGGGACAATGCCCAACCCACTGAGACACACCAGTCAGAGTTAACTGGAACTTTTTATGAACAAGTTCCCAATGAATCAAACAATTTTAACTCATTAGCAAAAAAGAAATTACTTCAAGTATATAAAACATTTAGACGGTTTTATGGATTGTTTTAATCCAAAAATTAAAAACACAAAGATTTTCGTAAGCTGGGTTCTAATATAAGAAAATGACATTGCAGTACAGACTCCCAAGAGGTAAGTGCAGCATTTAGTACTGCTATTTACATTTTAGGGACAAAAAAACCGAGGCATGGAGAGCCCCATACAAGTTTACACCACTGGTAAGGAGGTAATGTGTATGCAGAGGTCGTGCCTATAACCCCCATATTGTACTGGTTCTTATTGTTAAAAGGTACCCTTCAACAGTTGGGGAAATCATAGAGCTATTGACAGATCAACAACTGCACTCTAGTGGCTGTTAAAACACCCAGGAAGAGCAAATGATAATAATGCAAATCCTGGGATAAATAATCTTGTGTGAACCATTTTAGCTTCAAGTTGCTTTTCAATGATTAATTATGCATGAAGAACTGTGCTATAAAGTTTGAGTTTCAACACTTAAAAGAACTTTCTGTAGATTCATATGGAGAAACTGAGTTTTTTTTCCTGGAAATTGCTTTAGTGCTGCTAGCTCAGCATGATTCTCTATTTTTAGTGCACCTTCAAAATCAATAAGCATTTTAGAATTGTCATACAAAAACTGACAAGCAAAATTTAGCAATTCAAATGCACTGCATAGACCTGGCCAAGAGATATGTCTATCATAAACATTTTGAAAGTTTATATTAAAATCTTGAATGAGAATTTCTGTCTAATTAATTGGCACGCAAATAACTAATTTAATCTAATTTGAATACAAATAAACCTTCATAGCAGAGTACCCAGCCAATTCTCACTTATTCATCAAATATTCATTGTGCCCCGTCTGTGGTAGGTACTATTTTTGGTACTTGGGATATACTGCTGAAAAAGCAAAGATTCTAGCCTTCATGAAGCAAACTGAGAGTGTTTCCTTCATGAACAATCCGTTACAATGCCACTGGAAGAAGTCTGAGCATATTGGCTTTTCCTATTTCTGCAAGAATGCCAAGCATGTAGTATGTGCATATAAACATGTGCCAGGGAACACTAAACTAGTGTGGTCCACTTTGGCTCCAGCTGGTGACATGCCTGGTAACAATCTTGTTGCTTTTGAGAGCATAAATCACCTCTGAGGCACAAAAGATAAATCCTTCTTCTTCTCCACCAGGGGAAGTATCAAAGATTTCTGTCTTCCTTGGAAATAATCAAAGCCTATTCTTCAGAAAGTTGAAGCAGTAGAGGAAATGGGTGAATCAAACTTTATATGTAGGTAAAAATTAAATCTCACCAGGATGTGATTTTTCATCCCCCCAAATCTATAAACAGACCTTTGGTTTTGAAGATCTGGACTGTAACAGAGGTAATCTTTTATCAGGGAAGGAGTAAGCTTGCATTTTTTTCTAGATGGAATAATTACCATATTTTGCCATGCATGATGCACACTTTTTTGTTCAAATTTTTGAGGGAAAAATAAGGATGCACGTTATACATGGGTATAATGAATTACATACCGTGGGCATAATAATGGGCATAATAATCCATGTATAATGTGCACAAAATGTGGGTGAACATTATACCTGGCAAAATATGGTAGGTAAGCTATTCCTGAACTACTCACTGACTTATAAAAGGGAATTGAGATGTTTTAAATTTATTTTAGAAAAAATTAAAACAAATATGACTCTAGAAATTCCAAAAATTTTGTGGCATTTAAAAACCAATTAATATTTAATAGGAGGGGAATATTAGCATTTGTTATATAATTTCCATGTGCTTGGTACTACAATAAACAATTTTAACTACATATATTTTTATAAAATTGGTGATTCTTAAGTTCCATTGCTTAACTTATTTTATTTTTGCCTTTATTTATTTTAAATCCTGAGCCAGTATATATCTATGATTCATTGATTCATCTATTCATCCATCCAACCATTCATCTATATATCTTTCTGTCTATATACATTTGTATGTCTATACAGAAAATAGTGTATGCATAGCATTAATTGTATATTATAAATAACTAAATTAGTAACTTTCTATTTGCTCAATAGTTAGACTTTCCATAACCCAATCCCTCCAGAACACTGGCATAGAGCCAAAACTATGGGAAATAGCCACAATTAATTAGAGGTGACTTTTCTTCTATAATCTCATTTTAATTCCTGATAAGCTAAGAAGTAACTTAGGTGCCTTTGAACTCAACCTTGTGTGGGTCCACAGTCATTATAACAGACAAGGATTTATGAAAGAGGTGGCATTAAGTTTTAATTTTTTTTAAAAGGATAATAACAACCACTAACAAGGCCTTCCTAATGTGGTCCCTGGACACTCTAACCTAAGGTCATCATATTGACATGTGCTGCCCTTCTTTCTGTTCCTCAGAGCAGCCAGGCTTGTAACCTCACGGGTTCTGTTCTCTCCTGGGAGTACCCTTCCCCAGACTTTTAAGTGATGATTGGTTCATTTTCTCAGTCAGATATCTAATTAATTCTCTCTTCTCAGGGAGGCCCTCCTTGATCAATCCTATGAACATTCTGTTCTCTACCCACTCTTATACCTCCACTGCAATCAGGTATCTTGTTTTTTATTCCCATGGAATGCATACCCTGGTCATCTTGTTTATTAGTTTGTTTGTGTCTTCCTCATTGGCTCCCCACTCTAAAAGTTAGGTCTCATCAGAACAGGAAACTTGTCTGTTCTGTTGTAGCCCTGACATCAAAAATTGGCCTTAGAAGGCATTCATGAGTATTCATTGAATGAATGAGTCCAAGTTACATTTGATAGAAACTGTTCTGAGGGCTACTGAAAAACTATAGTTTGCATGAGTTTCAAAATTATTTAATATAGACTTGGTATTTTAACAGAAAAGAGTGTCAGGTTGCCATTATCCAATTACTATTGTTAAAAGTATTTTAAGCCAGAATTTGACCTAAAACATAGTTTTTTCATATGTATACCCATATATACTAATATTTAGTTAGAAGAACATGAACATGATATGGAACAACAAATTAAGCTAGAAAAAGTCAGTGGTAGAGGTATCTCTGGTGAAGAAATCAGCAGCAGAGATAGCCTGTGGTTAATGTCATGACTGTGAATTGATTTTGTCCAAAACTGATTATTGAACAATAGGTAGCACTTTCGTATCACATAGAGAAGTGACAGCAAGGGGAGATTTAGACTTAACCACATAACATCATTCTTAGGCCAGTACAGTTTTCACAAAACAAACACTGTTTTATAATGTCCTAAACATCTGTACGAACATACAGTAGAAGTTGAACAATTTAATGGCAGCAGGCACTTATTGCATTGCCCTCTCTGAGACTTTATTTGCAAAGTGGATAGACTAATTCTTCCACACAGGACTTTTTTGAAACAAAAACCAACATCTGTGGCAGTGAATATGCACAAAACACAGTAGGTACTTTGTAAATATGTATTCATTCAAAAGATAGTGTTTGATATAATTCTAAACTTAATATAAGTAGCTTACAAAAATTCTACTTTTGCACTCAGTGGCCTTACTGGTTCTCATGTTTTCACTGTTCTGTGGTGGGTAGCCTTTCCTAAACAGTCACTGTATACATGTGAGTGTGCATATATGCTAGTGCACATGCATGTGCTGGGGATGAGTGAGGAACACAGTAAGGGGGATACTGAGAGAAAGAAATAAAACGGGTCATTATTAGTTAAAATACATAGAAACTGATTTTAAGTTTTGTGTATTAGATACACTGGATTAATATGTGGGATTATTATTGACCAGCTGTCATGCAGCAGCTTGTTATACCTACTGCCATTCTTAAAGCTTGTAAATCTGTGTGATTTAAGACAAACACTTGACCTTTGGAGAACCACAGTAAATATGTTGAGGATGTATTTATTTAAATTTTGCATGCTTCATAACTAATTCAATTTTTTTATGTTCCAGAAAGATATCTCATCTTTATTCTTATTCTAAGAGTTTTTTATAAATAATATTTAGCTCAGTGCCAAAGTGATGTATGTAAATAATTACATTAAATTGGCCTAGATGTCATTTAGAAAGTGTATATTAAAAGCTGCTGACTCCCATGAAATATTAGTGTTGGTGTCTAAATACTTTTGAGATATCAAGTGTATTTCAGATGTGTGAGAAAGAAATGAGTGTAAAAACCTACCTCTGGATAAATATTTGGCTCTTTTGTAAACCATGGACAGGTGATATAATAGCTCTTAGCCATAATAGCTTTTAGTAATAGCTATGTGCTATGCATTGAGGAACTTTAGTAAGCAGTTTTCTTTCATTATTTTTAATTCTACTATATCAGCAAAAGTCTTGGTGTAAAATAGAATTACACTCAGATGATACTACTGAAAGGCTTTAATGAAGGTAGGGACAGTGTTCTGGGAACCAACAATGATGCCAAAATACTCGCATCTCAGAAACAGTGGCAAACAGTTATGACTTGAAGAGGTTAGAAGGGTCCAGGGAATATTACTAGAGTCCAAGGAAAGCTGGAGCTGTGGAGGAGGGTGCAGGAGCTGTAGTCCTGAGAGATTCAGCCACTGCCTGAACTTCGTAGTGCTAAAGTAGTAGGAGGAGAAAAACACGGAAGAAATAACACAGTTTCTTTCTTTCCTTACCTTCCTTCTTCTGATATGGTTTCATGATAGGCTTCACTAACAAGGGAGTCTATAGATGCAGTCCACTGACGACAGGCTACTGGGCACAGATGGCAGCAGAGAAAGACATAAAAGGATTGGACATCTCAGCAGGTAAGAACTGTGTGATAAATATGAAGATACTGAACTCACAGAAGTTAAGGAGCTTTCCAAACCACATAGATTATAAATAGTAAGATCAGAACCTCAATTTATACTTGTAGTCTTCTCACTGTAGCATTAGGATTAATTAGCTCTGGATGACAGAGAATGAGAGAAGTCCAGGCTAGCATGCAATCATGATGGACAGTGGTAGACAGGCTACACAGACTAGTCTCTTCCATAAGTCAGCTAGGCAACTGCTTTTCTAGCTGCCTGCTGAGCAGCCTGGCACCAAGGAATAGACAAGAGTCTCACACAGTAACTGTGCTATTCACTCAGCTTTCATTGAATGTACGTTCACTCAAAGAAGAATGTCAACATACATTCATATCCTACTCACAATCTAAGAAACATATAACACACACACACACACACACACACACACACACACACACACACAGAGCAGTCAATGGGGGATAATGAACCTGAGTCCCTGCATCTCAGTCTGCAGGTCCGGGGGATAGCACAGTGGGCAAGGGAGTTGTCAGCATCTTGCAAGGAAGGATCTTTGGAGCCCGGTGGGCAGCAGGGCAGATGAAGTCCTCAGTCCAGCAGGGCAGAGCCTCAGGCGTTCAATGCCCAGGTTGATGTGTGTGGCATAGGGCAGCACATGGATGTGTGGAGCTCGGCTCAGTCAGCAGTGGTCTGGAACCTGCCTCAGTTATATCTCGAGAGTACACTCTATCCTTCTGGGCCTTTTCGATAAATGTCTTGGTGTTCATGATGCCAAGTGTGGAATTTCCCCAGGACACTATCTGTGGGTGGTCTCACTCTGCAGACACAGCTGCTCTGACCACATGTACAGATATGTTAAGTGTGTCTCCTTGCCAGATGTGTTTACTTTGACCTAGGTAATTTTCCTCTTGAACCAAAGTTTCATGGCTGACTGACAGCCATTTTAATTGACATAAGTGACTCCACTTTGTTTTATATAGTGTATGCTATCTTCATCGGACAAATGTCATTTCATTGGCCTTCCTCTCCACACCTTCCCAAATGAACTTCAAGTCCTTGTCTCAGGCTGTGCTTCTTAAGAAACCCAGGCCAAGACACATTATAAATAATAAGGAATGCTGTACTTTACTAACTCTGTTATTAGAAAAACTAAATCAACAACAGCACATGAACATTGATGTTTGTCTCTTCTTACTCAGGATATATTTTGGAATAAAACAAGGGGTAGTGAAGATGACATTAAATTGATGATGGCATTTCACAGGCAAAGAAGAAAGAACAAGTTAACTCCAGCCAATTGGTAATTTGTAGCAACAGGCCAGATCTCTTAATTTTTCAAAAGAAAGATTAAATGTTGTTAAGATTTTTGAAATTAAAAATATTCAGAATAAAATATCTTGCTTTTCATCTACATTCAGCCTTCTCATTTCCAGTTACAAAATAAAATTCCCATGTTAGGGGCTGTTGTTCCTATGTGATAGCCAAACCAGTTAGTGTCAATTATCTAGGAATAACTGTAACAAAATGGGCAGGGTCTAAATTAAAAATGCAACATTTTATTGAGGGATACAAAAGAATATTTGAAAATTGTTAAGATGTCAATTGTTCCTACATTAACTGTTAAAATGAGCACAATACTAATAAAATTACATCAGTATTTTTGGAACCTTAAAATTTATATAAAATTTATTTTGATAAAGAAACATTTATATACAGTGTGTTTGGAAACATAAACAAAAATAACCTGTTGTTTTTAATGAAAAATAAGAAAAGATACTTGCTAAATCAGATATTAAATTTATTACAAAATTATAGTAATTAAAATTCTGTGGAATCACAATGAGATGTCATTTCATACCCAGTAAAATGGCTATAATAAAATAATTTTAAAAAACAGAAAGTAACAAGTGTTGGTGAGAATATAAAAAAATTGAATTCTTTGTACATTGCTGGTAAGAAAATGAAATGGTGGATCTGCTGTGTGAAACATTTGAAGTTCTCTCAAACAGTTAAACTGAGAATTAGCATATGACCCAATAATTCTAAGTCTAGGAATATATGCAGGAGAAATGAAACTGGTATTTAAACAAAAACTTGTACACAAATATATTGTTGAAATGTGGAAACAACCCAAATGTTCATCATCATTCACAAAATTTTGAAGAGGAAAGTTTTGATGAAAAATAATTATATCTAATCAAGTTTTTGTTCATATGTGATATATTCAGATATACAAAAGTATAGACTATATTTCAAAAGTATGCTTCTTGAAAGATATTTTAAGACATGTGTAAGTGAAGAGAAAAATAAAGGTTTATAACCCAAGAATGTGGTATTAAAAATGGGATGAGCACAGAAATATTTCAATACAAAATAAATTATATACAAATATTTAATATTGCTTTAAAACATTGCAAATATTAAAAATAATTTATAATAAAAACTCATATAATATTGAAAATAATAATTTGATGTGACTAATGCATATTGAACTCCCCAGGTTACATTTATAAATGTAGGATAGGTAGAAGAAAACCTAAGTAAATTCCCATTTTACATGGGGTGATTAAGGCAAATTCATTACTGATTTTGATATTCTGAAAATTATAGTGTTTTCACTTTTTAATCTTAATGTGATTGACAACATATTTTAAAGCAGTATATATACATCTGTTAAATTACTGGAGTAGATAGAAGCTGAAATAAAGCTTAGATAATAAAATGCAAAATAATTAAAAGTATATTTTTTGAAAAAGAGAAAATACAAAGTAATAGAACAATTATATCAGTTATGAAAACGAACACAAATAGGTTAATCTCCCCTATTGCATAGCAACAATTTCATATTGATTTAAAAAGTGTATTTCCTTATGCTGCTTCTAAACAGTATCTACAGTAGTGACATAGGTGATTAAAAAAATGAAGGGTTGATGAGAAATTATAGGGCAAGTAGAAATACAAAGTAAAGGAAACAATATTAAATTCCAGAGAAAGGGTAATTCAAGACAAATCATTAAACATGATAATTTTATATCAATAACTATGGTTCACAATGACAATAATAGTCATATCATTTTAACAGAATATATAAGCTTGAATTATTTCATGTACAAAGCTGTTAAAAATATACAGATGATTTGATAGAAAAAAAATTGTGAAATGTTATAAAACACTCAACTAATGAAACAAATGATACCCAAAGGCCAGATATTTCAATAACAAAGTCAACCATTTAAAACTTTCTGTATGTTTTTATACCAGCTCTGGCTGGCATGGCTCAGTGGATTGAGTGCTGGCCTGTGAACTGAAAGATCGCAGGTCTGATTCCCACTCAGGGCACATGCCTGGGTTACAGGTCAGGTCCCCATTTGAGGGTGTTCGAGAAGCAGCCGATCGACGTATCTCTTGCATGTCAATGTTTCTCTCCCTCTCTTTCTTCCTTCCTTCCCCTCTCAAAAAATTAATAGATAAAATCTTCCTAAAAAGTTCTATATACATAAAAAATAAACGATTAAATATAACCACCTAAATTACTATTGGGCATAACACAAAATCCAGATGTAACTTCATATTATTCAGAGAAGTAAAAACGACACTCTTTTATGTCAAAACATGAAATATATTCTAAGAACTACTCAAGAGCAAATTCAAAACCTTAAG
The DNA here is from genome assembly GCF_004126475.2 of Phyllostomus discolor. Taxonomy (NCBI): domain Eukaryota; kingdom Metazoa; phylum Chordata; class Mammalia; order Chiroptera; family Phyllostomidae; genus Phyllostomus; species Phyllostomus discolor. The sequence continues at coordinate 58,659,655 of NC_040907.2, forward strand.
TATTTAATTATTCAAACATATGACATTTAAAAATTGATGAATTACACATTTAGCCAATGGAATTTAAAAATGAACAGTAAAGAAAATTATTGAAAGCACTATGGACTAAAGGAAAAATTCTGTAGGAAAGGTAAAAGTAACCTTATTCTAAAAGTTCAGAGGAGGAGTATAATGCTGAAAATAATGCACTTAGAGAACAGAGCAAATAATAAATTTATAAGTCCAAAAACAAATAAAGGAAGAATGATAAATCTCAGAACTGGTTATTTGTCTGAGCTAAAGTCAACCATCCAATGTTCTTGAAAAGTATAGCAAACATAATTGATATAAAAAGCAGAAACTAAATAGAAAATGAGAAATTGGATATAGTAGCAACCTAAATTATTTTTTAAATTAAAAAAAGCTATGCACAATTTCATGCCAACAATATTTAAAAAACTGAGTAAAGCTGATTACTTTTATCCATCTCAGCTTCCCCTACCTCAACATACATTGTAAAAATAAAGTACAGTATTTTACAGGGCACAACACCATATTGTTAACTATAGGTTAACTATGTTCTGTAGTAGCAGCTCTCTAGAATTTACTCATCTTGTGTAACAGAAACTTTGCATATGCTCAAATTTATCAACAGTTTGCATATATTAAATGTGTGTAATTTTTTTTGTTAAATTATACTTCAGCAAAACTAAAAAATGAACAGTGTTTATCTAGTCTTTTATAATGGTACAGGATAAATTAGGCTTCAATGCTTATTGAACTGTTTTACTTTTGTCAAAACATTCTTTGATCTGTCATTTAATTGTCTTGTCTCTAATCCATTTCTCTAGTAATAATTTTACATAGTATATCTTTCTATCTATGAATTTATCTATCATCTATCTTTAATTTCTCCTTTCATAGAATGTTATACATATAAGCTCTCCAATGTTTGCAAAACTTTGTTAAGGTTGCTGGAACCAGGTAAAGATAAGCTAAAGATAAATTGGAATTTCACTGTAAACACCAAAATATACACTTATTCAGGTAAGACACCAAAGCATCAGCATACATTTATTTGGTCTTACAGCCTCTCCAAAATGCATTATTTTTCTGAGGTCTCAGCTGATATCTGGGTTAAAATGAAGGACCTCAGGTAGAAGCCCATGCATCATTTGATCTGTTTCCCTAAGACCCTGAATAATGAAAGGTCAATTGTAATTTCATTAGTATTTCCAGTGAAGTAATCAGGAATAAAGGCATTGCAGTGGGGCAGAGCTTCAGGAAATGAGCGGGTTCTTTGTACATTTGTAGAAACAGCAGCTGTTGGATCCTGATTTCTGCACTGTGATCTTCAAAACAGGGGCTTAATTTTCCTATGCTAAGACCTGTGTGTAAATTGTAACATAATATCATCTTCATGAGAAGTACTGATCCTTCCGTCCCTTTTAACAAATATTCATTAAACTCCTTTCAATATCTCCTAATTTTAAAAGCCATATATTAAAACTACATATTAATCATTAAGCTCATGGCAACTGAGTAGTCAATGTTACTTGCATGAGAATAAAAAGCACAGTGGGAATTTGAAGCCTATATCGGGTATCATTACAATAATATAATAACATCTGGAAGTTTTAAGCATAAACAAATTTGTTCTTGATTTCTTGAAAAACTCAAAGCTTATTAACATAAGATGAATAAATCTTTTTTTTTGATTTACTGAGGTTCAGACACATCATTTATCTCCTTGGAACCATTTTTTACCCTCACATATAAAGTGGCAATAATGTTACTTAGCTCCTCGGATTGCTAATATTTGAATAAATACTGAAGATATGTAATATATTAACATCATTATTATATCCACCATTTCCTTTGCTGACATCTACACAGATTTTTGCAGTTATTTGGCAGTTACTATAAGAGAAGATCAGAGTGAACAATAGGGAGAGCTTAGTCCAGGAATAGGGAAGAGTACATTCAAAGATACACATATGTGTAAAAATATAGTGTGTTGGGAATACTACATCATTGGTGTTTAGGGTGAGATGTGATCAAAGATGAGTCCGGAGAGTCTGGTAGAGCCTGGGCCTTAATGGATTTTTCATCATCTTGAAAGCCATGAAGAGTCACCAAAGTATTTTACAAAAGAAGCCACATAAGATTGCATTTTCAGAAAGCTCCCTCTCACAGCAGTAAGCAGAATGTATCAGAGGGATGTCACCCTTGTTTAGTTGTGGGCATGAAGTGCCCTTGTCTAATGAGTCCTTGATGAACCCGTTGGTGATTCTAACAGGGACAGTGGCAGTAAAGAGACAAAGTGAATGATAGAATAGGGAGCTAATATTTAGGAGGCATATTACCACGACTTGGTGATAATGGTATTTAGAAGGCAAGGAACCAGGAGGAATAAAGTCTGATACCAATGATACTGGTTTATATAAACTAGGTGGAAGCCTGTGTTATTTTCCAAATTATAGAACACAGGAAGAACAAGTTTAGGAAGGAAGTGATGAGTTTTAAATGCTTTATCTCATCATAGATGAAGTCTATGTTTTCAGTTGTCAGCTAAATGCAAGTCTGGAGTTTAGTTGGGAGTTCTGTACTAGTACACTACGGCAGCCTTCAATATATTAGTCTAATTGAAACCATGGGAATGGATAATGATACTTCTTAAAATTAGAGGCTGAGGTGTGTGTTCTGAGAGAACATCATTACTAACAGTTAGGCAGAGGATAAAATAGAAGCCAAAGTGATTCATTTTAAATGAAATAATGTAGGAACATAATGTATCAGAGATAGTACACTGAAATTAGGAACCAGATGAAAAGTTGGACTTCGTTGCTTCACAAGAATGTTTCATTCTGGCAGTATCAGAATTCATATCTGCTTTTAGAGAAAATCCAGGTAACAGTGACTTAAAAGTGTGTAATTTTTTCCCACTAGGTAATGAGAAGGTGGAAGGAAGGTACTCTAGGCTTGGCAGCTACACCACGTTATTAAGATTCTAGGTTTTTGCTCCACCATTATTAGAATGTGTCTATTCTTCCTGGTTTTGCTTCATGAGTGCAAGACAGTTGTCCTTCTACTGGTTGTTTACCTGTTTTTTAAAGAAATTTCTCCTCCCAAGGCTTGACTGAGGATGACAGAGTGTCCATGTTTCATGCGATGTAACATTATCAGCCAGCCACGTGTGATTGTATTGGGATGAATACTTCTGAGATGGCCAGGAAAGGGTTGATAGTTTGATGATAATTAGCAGGTCCAACTAGACTCACTCGTTATCAGAAATTTGAATAGGAAAATATGGAGAAAATTAATGAATTGATAGCAAGAAGTGAAATGGACATAGAAACTGAGCTATGTTAGTGGCAGAAGACCAGAAGGTGGAATTCAGGGACTCCCACTGTGAGAGGGGTGGAATAGTTGACCAGACTTTTAGAGCTACCCTGGCACCTGAGAGATCTCCTGGTGCTGCAAGGGCCAACAGTACTGTGGTACTTCATCCTTAGGGTTTGAGTGCTTGACTTTTTTTGAATTCTGTTTCAACTAACCATGTGCCTAGGATTCTTACTTTCCTCATTTTGCTATGCATCCTACCAATTAGGTCCTCATTAATTAAAGTAAGTTGAGTAACAAAAGGAGCCTCGCATCCATATACAATTTATTCACTAATTGTACATTCTTTCTAGATTCTAACCAGAGATTTTAAGGAAATAGCCAAAAAATCTAAATATGAGATCATGAGAGCAATATTTTCAAATTTAAGACAAGTGATAAAATAAAAACCATTCTAAAAATTAATGAATTGACTGATTCTTACCAAGGCTAATTACTTCATACAGAAGGGGGGAAAGACTATTACTATTTCAAATAATAATAATAATAATAATAATAGTAAAAACTGTACGGTATACAAAAGCTAACTTCTAGATACTTTAAAATTTTAATAAAGTTGTGTCCAATGCAATTAAATACAATTTATATTATATTAGCAAAGATATTAAGAAGCTGGAGTGTTTACATGCTTATGAAATGGGATTATAAAGGATCTTATGCTTTTACAAATTATCTATTCTGTTAGAAAAAGAATAAACATAATGTTTACACAGTATTGAACATACAGCATTCACAAAACTAAGTTTTCCTGAATAAATTCTGAAAGACTGTACTCTTTCAATTATAGATATAAGATTGCATGGTGAGTCAGAAATAATCTTAGTGGCCAGGATTTGAGAAATTTAGAGATTGTAAGCAAAAGATACTCAGATACAGCATTCTCACTGAAGATATCTTTAGAGTGCCAAAGATCTGAGAGGACAGTAGGAAACAGATTTTGAAGTTATGCCTCAAAGGCACTGCATAGTGTGTGGCTGAAATCACTGCATTTCAATGATTATGACAATATTGTTTTTCTCCCTCTCTATTCATTGTTTTATGTGGTCTGACCCCATTGTATTCAAACTTGCAAATTTTTCATCCAATTGGATTCAACCTTACACTTCTGGAACTATCCTGATGGAAACATTAAAGAAAGAGTTCTGTTAGGTGATAGAAAAAGGTTGGAGACTTACATAGTCATGATTATTACCTGTAATATATACACATTTGTGTGAATATATTTTCAAGATCTGTGTACTGCACTTTGTGGAAAGCTCTGTGAGAACAGGGCCCTTATTTATTCTGTACACCATTTCCCAGTGCTTAGTTCAATAACAAGGCACATAAGAGATGGTCAATACAGCTTTGATTAATTAATAATAGAAAATAGTTTTATGATTTCTTTGCCCAATTCTGTAACCCTTTGTCAGCTGTTAATTCTTTATTTCATGACCCTTTAGTGGTATAGTTTAGATTTACTGAAATCTAATGCAAGATAATAGGGACTATATAAATAATACAATTAAAATTTGGCTTTCTAGAGCAGTAAAAAGTAAACCTTGATCAATATAATTCTCTGAATATTTTATTCAAGATTTTTGGAAATTTTTCAGGTTTAATAAACTAGAACTTTAATGATTTGCTTCAGTAGACATAAGAGAGGATTAATATTTGATTAATCTGCTCAGAACTAAATGAAACTAAAGATTTCAATGCAAGTCCTATTAGCTGCAAAGACTTATTTTCAACACACCATGTTGTTTTCTACAGTATACTATTTATCACTGAATTGAAAATCAGACTATAACAGTAAGAGAAAGTGGTGGTGGGAAAACGAAAACAACTGTATTTGAACAACAATAAAAATAATATAAAAAGAGAAACTATATACATATATTTTTTACTTTTTCCCTTAATTTTATTGTTGACACTATTGTAGATGTCCCAATTTCCTCCCCTCATATATTTTCTATTATCATTGTTTATCTCCATTTTTAAAAATTTATAGGGAATAATGATTAGCTGATTCAGTAGAATATGAAATGTTTTTCTTTCATTTCAAACACTAAATGAGTTCATTACCATTTTGTAGAAAGAGAATAGAATTTTATTTATAATTCTTTTAACATTTGTTATTTTGTAGATCATGTCTATGCTAAGAAAATATATTTGACTGTGGTACTGTCATTATTAAAATATACTTTTATATTGACTAAATATTATTTTTATATTTCACTGAAGAACCAATAAAACCAAAGCTTTTATCCATATCTTAGAGAAGATATAAAAACTTTAATTTCCAGCAAAACTAGCTTTTAAACAAACCAATGTATTTCCTGGTAATCTATCTCTTTTCTTCTCTCTCTCTCTGTCTATCTCTTTTTGTCTCTCTGACTATCTCCCTCTCTCTCCTTCTTTTTGTTTCCTGGACATCTCATTATTATACATTCTAACTAAAATTAACACATGAAATTTTAGACATAGTTTTCTTTAAATCAGAAAGTGAAGCCATCTGGTAAGAGTGATATTTAAGTGGTGTCCATTTCCAATATAGGTAAATCGCCATCTGTTTTGCAAAACTGGTTTGGATTGCTAGGGTTGACTTAACCTATCAGGTTAGTAGAGAAAACAAATTAAGTCAGGTAAATAATGGTTAACTGTGTTATTTAAAAAGTTGTCAAAGGTTTGGTGTTTGAGTTGGCTGAAAAGGTGTTTTTTGAATGATGACATTTTGATTACATAATCTCTGCTTAAATAATGTTTTTTATAAATATTAGCATTGGTCAGACATCACAAAAATATACAAGAAATAGTTCCTGGTTCCCAACAAATTTCCACTCTCTTGGGAAAGGAATGAGATAATATATATACAGCATGTAAGGCAAAGTTAAATTGCACTCTTTGTTTTAAGTAATGGCTCTCTGGGGGCATGTTAAGCTGTGGGGATATAGGAATGAGTTACTGAAAATTATCTAAATACAACTTGGGATATGAATTCTGCTGGTGTTTCCAAAAATCAGAGAGAGAGAGAGAGGGGGGAGTGTAAGATAAAGGGATAAATAAATTGTGAAGTGACAGACACCTTAAGGAGCTCTATAACTCTCTTACAACTAATAGCCAACTGGGAAAAAATGCTTCACAGTTGTTTAGCATTGAACTTCATACATCCAAAAATGGCCTTTTGGATTTGTGTGCCAAATCTGATCTTCCCTCAGTTCCCCTTTGGTACAGAAAATGATACCTGAACATAGGCAATTGATTAAGCCCAAAGTTTAGAAGTTGCTCTTTGTCTCTTTCTGCCAGTCCCATATACAGTTCATCAGCAGGTTCTCTTGGCTTTACTTCCAATATATTCTTCCTCTGTATTTATTTTTATCGTGATCACCACCACCCTAAGCCAACAGATAATAGCTCACTTGGATAATCACCCAATTTTTGCCACTTTCCCTAGCAATACATCTTCCTAGTATGCACAGTAATGATTTTAATTTATCAACCAGATCATACCTTTCTTCCATTGAAACTTTCAATGGCTCCTTATTACACTTGGAATTAAACACAAACTCCATGATGTGTCAGATAGGTCCACATCTTATATGGTCCTCACCAACTTTACCTACCTCATCTCAGACTTCTCTCGCTGCTCCTGCTTTCTTTACATTAATTTGGCCTTCCTACTTCTCATCATGCTTGTTGCTGCCCTAGATCTTTTTTTGGTCACTATGTTTTTGTTTTTAAAACTCACTCATTTTCATGGCTGATTTCTCATAATTCAGATTTCAACTCATACTATTCTTCCTCAAGGAGGTCTTCCCTGCCCACTCCTTCTAAAATATCTTTTCTCTCTGTAACTCTCTACTACTTACATTGCTTTTATTAGCTTATTGGGACTTACTGTTATGTAAGTCTTACACGAGCTTGCTAATTTGTTTATTTTTATTTATTTTTTATTTTTCTCTCACTGAAAATAAAGTTTCTTAAAGATAGGAACTTCGTCACATTTAAAGTCCCCAACCGCAGCTTCTAGAAAGTGCCTATCCCCTTGTAGGCACACCATAAGTGTTTAGTAAATGAATGATTGAATAAATGGGTGGACAAACTTGTAAAGGAAAATAATGATCATTAGGTACCATCATAAATTAGTCAAAACTAAGACCTTTCAGAATAACCTAATTCTTTTTGTGAAGTAGTTTTGTTAGATCTAAAGACTAAGTTAATTCTATAGTTACAGGATATATGGATTTCAGGTGGAACAAAGAGAAAAAAGAAGGAAAGAAAAAATATTATAAAGTATATGTGAGCAACATAGAGAAATGTAAATTAACTCTAAAATTATTTGGAGTCAATTGCTCTGTTCTTGAATATATTATTTCTCCACATTGAACTAAATGAATATTACTGAGTTATTACTATATGCTGGGCATGTTATGTGGCATGAGGTAGTCAGTACATTTATGATAACACAAGTTTTGTGGAATCTAGTTTGATAACAGAATTTGGTTTAAAATATGATAGTTGGAATGATTAAATTTAACAGAAAATTAATAAGGATTAATGGAGACCTGCAATGTGTATTATGTTAATGGTTTAGACATGAAAACACCCAGAGTTAAACCATCTGTGGGTGTTAACCAACTGTCAGTTTAAGAATAATCAGAGGTAGGATGTAATTGATAAAAAATGCCTTAATTCCTTAATAGAAGTTTATACTTTTCAAAACTGAGAAATTCAGTTCTGAGAGAGGCAGAGCAAGAACAAAGGCTAGAAAAGACAAGAGGTAGACTTAAATATTAAATTAGGATATACTTTCTAGCACAGTTTTGGAGAAACATATTCCAGCACTTTTGGGATAACTATTTTTAGAGTTATTGTGGAGAAGCTTCATGCTTTGTATTATATTCTATAGATGTACAGATTTTAGCAGAGTGTATCTTGTTAAACTCTTCAAAGATAAATAGGTCAAGTGCATCAGAACACCAAGGGAATCTAGAGAATGTGTAGCGTTGTAAATGAAGGAGTGTAGCAAGAGAACCCCTTTGTGGAGGGAGAACATTTATTTCAACTGAGGATTGTAATTAGAACTAGTTAGATTTTTCTTATCATAGGTGCTGTACATGTGAATTCTAAGTTAATTATATCATATTCACTAATTCAATGCTATTGTGTTTGTGTTTTTGTTTGCTTTATTTTTTTCTCTTTTGAAAACAATTTACTGAAGCACAACATATACAGAAAAGTATACAAATTAAAAGTGTAGAGCTTAATGAATTCCAAGAAATTGAACCTACCTATGTAACCAGCATCTAGACAAAGATATGAATATTACTTGTCCCTAGAATATTCCCCTTGTCTTTGCTGCTAGTCAGTAACCCTGAAAGGGCAATCTCTATTTTTATTTTTAGCACCACAGGTAGGTCTTGACTATGCTTGAACTTTGGTAACTCATACAGTATACATACAATATATATTCTTCTTTGCATCTGGTTTCTTTCACTTTATGTTTATGGGACTAATGTATATATTGTAATTCATTTGTTCTTACTGCTGTACAGTATTCTATTGGTGAATATATCATAATATATTTATTTATTCTATTTTTATTGAGTGTTTGAGTAGCTTCCAGTCTGAGACTATTTCAAACAATACTATTACAAACATTCTTTTTTTTTTTTCAATCCTCACCCTAGGATATTCATTGATTATAGAGAGAGTTGAAGGGAGAGGGGAAAGGAGAGAGAGAGGGAGAGAGACAGAGACAAGGAAACATCAATTGGTTGCCTCCCATATATGCTTCAAGTACAGATCAAACTCACAACCTTCTGGTGTATGGGACACCACTTCAATCAACTGCCTGGCCAGGGCTGCTGTGCAGATTCTTGTGTGTGTCCTACAACAAGTATGCATATGAGAATGCACAGGTAATGGAATTGCTGGGCCATAAGCTACATATGCTCAGCTTTCATTGAAATTTCCCACTAGTTTTTAAAATGGTCACACTAATTTATATTTTTACAACCAGAATTGCCATTGTGCCACATTCTAGTCAACATTTAGTTGGTCTTTATCATTTTAATCAGTTTGATAGGTGAGTGATGGTATCTTGCTGTGGTTTTCATTTTCATTTTCTTGATTTATGAAGTTGAGTACTTTTGCATATGTCTACTGGCCATTGGTAAAGTGCTCATTTTTCTATTGGTTCGTTTATCCTGATTTGTAAATATTCTTTAAATATTCTGGATATGAGTTCTCTCTTGAATATACAAATTGGAAATCTCTTTAAATTTGTGGGGTGTATTTTTATTTCCAGTGGTGTGTTTTAGGTAAGAAATTCTTAATTTTAATATTTTTTAATTTTTCAGATTTTATGGTTGGTACTTTTACATCCTATTTAAGAATGTTTTGCTTACTCCAATACTCAGACATGTTCTCATAATTTTCTTCTAAAAGTGTCATTGTTTTAACTTTCACAGTCAGATTTGCAATCTATTTGGAATTGATTTCTAAGCATGAATCAAAATTATATGTTTTTTTCTGTATGGCTATCCAATCGACTCAGGACTGTGCATTGCATAAACCATCCTTTCTGCACTGTGCTTGCATTGTGCATTTGTCATTAATTAGGTAACTGCATGTGAGTCTGTCTTTGGACTCTTCTGTTCAATTGGTCAGTTTGTCGGTCTTTCATCAGTAACATGTTGTCATAGTTATGATGGTTTTATATCAATGAGTCCTCCAGTGTTGCTGTTCTTCTCTCTTGGTTCTCAATTTATTGCCTCTATCTCCAAATTCACTTTATTGGTTCAGTCTTTGAAAATGAAAATTTTCTTTCTTTTCTTTTCTTCTCTTTTTCTTTCTCTCTTTCTTTCTTTCTTTCTTTCTTTCTTTCTTTCTTTCTTTCTTTCTTTCTTTCTTTCTTTCTTTCTTTCTTTCTTTCTTTTCTTTCTCTTTTCTTTCTTTTTTTTCTTCTCCTCTCTCCCTCTTCTTCTCGTCCCTTCTTTCTTTCTTTTCTTCTTTCCCCCTCCCTCCTTCCCTTTCCTTCTTTCCTCTCCTTCCTCCTCCCTCCCTCCTTCCTTCCTCTTCTCCCTCCCTCCCTCCCTCTCCTCTCCTTTCTCCCTCTCTCTGTTTTCCTCTTCCTCTTCTCCCTTCCCCTCCCCCTCCTCTCCCCTCCTCTACCCCTCCCCTCCTCTACAGTTCCCCTCCCCTCCCCTTCTCCTCCTCCCCCCTCCTCCCCTCCTCCTCCCCCCTTCTCCCCTCCTCCTCCCTTCCTCCTCCTCCCCTTCTTCTTCCTCCTCTCCTTCTCCTTCTCTTTCTTCTTCTTCCTTCTTCCTTCTTTCTTCTTTTTTGCCAGATGGAATAAAGCTACATTTTGTCTGTAGAGGGCACTGGAGAGACACTGCAATAGAAAGGGTTGCTTCCTGATTCTACAAGCTCTGAAGCATATGTGTTCCAGGGTCCAGAGCTGGCAGAATGCACAGCTATTCCAGTGCCAGGCCCCTGTAAGGCATGGTGGCCAGCAGCACTCAGCAGCCTGCAGCTTTGCCCAGTACCTCCCTTGGGTGATTTTACAATAGTGCAATCCAACTTATTAGTTAACAGATACTATTTATTAGATTAAAGAAGTTCCTTCAATTTCTAGTTTGTCAAGCATTTTATTTTATTTATGTTTTGATTTATTTTTATTGTTGATACTATTACAGATGACCCTGTTCTCGCCCACCCTTGTCCTGTCCTTCTCTACCCAGCTCCTGCTCCCCCTTCACTCTGGCCATCATGTCCTATGCCTATATGTTCTTTGACTAATCTTTTTACTTTTTTTTTTATCAATCTGCCCTTCCCTCTCCACTCTGACAGCTGTCAGTTTGTTCCAAGTATCCACAGCTCTGTTTTTATTTTGTTCATCAGTTTATTTTGTTCATTACATTCCACATATAAGTGAGATCATATGGTATTTGTCTTTTCCTGAGTGGCTTATTTCACCTAGCATAATAATTTCCAGGTCCATTTATGCTGTTGCAAAAGATAGGATTTCCTTATTTTTTTATAGCCACATAGTATTCCGTTGTATAAATGTACCTCAGCTTTTTTATCCACTCATCTACTGATGGGCACCTGGGCTATTTCTAGATCTTGGCTGTTATAAATAGCAATGCTATGAACATAGAAGTACATATGTTCTTCTGAATTGGTGTTTTTGGGTTCTTAGGGTCAACTACCAGAAGTGAGATCACTGGGTATAAAGGCAGATCCATTTTTAATTTTTTGAGGAAACTCCATACTGCTTTCCATAGCATTTACTCCAGTCTGCATTCCTCCTAACAGAGAACTGGGTTTTCCTTCTCTTCACATCCTCTCCAGCACTTGTTTGTTGGTTTATTGATGATAGATATTCTGGCAGGTGTGAGGTAATATCTCACTTTACGTTTAATTTGCATCTTTTTATGACTAGTGATATTGAGCATTTTTTCATGTCTATTGGGCATCTGTATGTCCTCTTTGGTGAAGTGTCTATTCAAGTCCTTTACCTATTTTTTAATTTGATTGTTTGTCTTCCTTGTGTTGTTTAAATTCTTTATACATCTTGCAAATTAATCCCTTATCAGATGGCAAATATGTTCTCTCAAAGACTGGATTCCCTTTACATTTTGTTAATGGTTTCTTTTTATGTGCAGAAACTTTTTAGTGTGAGGTAATCCAATTTATTTACTTTTTCCTTTAATTCCCTAGGAAGAGTTTTATTTTTTTAAATTGTGACTGAGTAGCAAATTTTATTATTTTTCTTCTTGTATTGGTATTATCATATTATTTTTATTCTTTTTGTTTATTAATAGGTTGAATTATATTGCTTTTCTATTGTGAAAACACCCTACATTATTGTACTGCTATTCACTATCCTTTTTATTTATTGATATAAGATTTTTGTACATGTTGATATTGGTTTATTATTTTCCTTTCTTTTCTTGTAAAGTCCTTATCAAGTTTTGTACATGGGTTATTCTGATCTGAAACTTTGTAAATAGGTTAACTTGATCTCAAAAGCACAAAAGTATTTGTGTAAGGTTGTTATTACTTATTTCTCTAATATTTAAAAAGAATTCACTAGCAAAGCCACTGAGTTTGGGATTTTCTTTGTTAAAAGGTTTTCCTTTAAGTTTTTATCTTGTGGAAATTTTAGACTTACAGAAAAGTTGAAAACATACTGCAGAAAGTTCTCATTTACCCTTGACCCACCTTCTTTTAATATTAACATTTCCTCTAACCATAATATAATTATCAAAACTACAAATTAATATTGGTGTTATATTATTAACTAAAGAACAGATACCATTCAAATTTCATCAGTTTTTCTAATAATTTCTTTGTTGTCCCAGGATCCATTGAAGATCCCACACTGAATTTAGTTGCCTTCTTAGTCTCTCCAGTCTGTGACACTTTCTCATTCTTTCCTTGTCTTTCATGACCTTGACACTTTTGAAGAAATCTGGGTAGTTATTTTATAAAAGTGTCCATCAATTTGAGTTTGTCTGATGTCTTCTCATGATTAGATAAAGGTTATGCATTTCTGGCAAGACAGGAGTGATGTGCCTTCTCAGTGCATGATCACTAGGAGTACATGATATCAGTATGTCTGTCTTGGTGGTGTTAACCTCATCATGTAGTTAAGGTGGTGCCTACCTATTTCTTTACTTTAAATTACTATTTTTTCTTTCAAAATTAATAAATATTACATGGGAAAAACTTCCAGCCTTGCAGGATATTTGGTCCTTTTCAAAATATTGATTGAGACATTTGCCCATGCTAATCCCATATGCTATTACCAGCTAGACTATGCAAGTAACAAGGATCATTATTGGCAATACAGTCAAAACATGCCTTTTGAACCAATAAAACGCAATAGTATTTTTTATGTATGAATCTTGTAAAGCAAAAGTATAAATGAACATTATGAGCTCTCTGAACCCAGGGAGATTTTCTAAGTGAAGTGCAGACATTTTGGACAAAACCAAATATCAAGAACGTTTTTGTGTGGACCAAGTATCTCTGTATTTGTTTGGATAGCATCCAATGTCTGCAAATCACTTTGAGACTCTGTAAATATCCTATTTCTCTTCAAACTCACACTCATTAGTTTTGGCATATATTGGTGGATCTTCCTACAAAAATGATTTCTATAGACTTTACCTAATGTTGATTTTTTTTGCTTCTTTCATTTTTCTACATTTAGTAATTGGAATTCAGAGCTGTACTTTATTTTTTATTAAATTATTTGTTTATATCTGTATAGACTGAACCTTGGTGGAGGAGGCTACTAGGAAGGGCTCCTGGTAGCTAACTGGGCTCAAACTTTAAGAAACAGCCTAGGAGCTATTTCTACACAGAGGTCTCTCATACAAACTGCTCTTGACAGAGAAGCCTGCTCTAAACTTCCTGCCTCTGTATTGTACTGCATGTCTGCACTCTTTCTACCATCTGAGCCAGCCCTTATAAAGGAGTTCCTAGAATTCTACTTCAACCAATAGGACTGAGGCTTTCTCCATGCAATTGGAGCTGTGCAGTTCTGACCAATAAGAATGTCTCCTGACCAGTCAAGAACCAAGGGCTGGCATTTCTGTCTGCATAAACCAGCTCCCCTCTGGCTGGGGAGTGCATTTTCCCTTTCCACTGAAGAATGAAGACTGCATCTTCCTGGCTGAGGTGAAACACAGAAGATGTATCACCACAGTAAAGCAGACTGGTGCAGAGCAGAGCAGAATTGTCTAGCCAGAGAAGAGGCCTGACTCCAGAGATGTTCTATAGTCATGTTGTTTTCACAGTCATACTTTCCCCAATGGAGCTGTTTTACACTGAATAAAGTTTCCTTTTTCACCACACTCCACCCCAAATTGGGAATTCTTGTTTGCACTGAATAGGAACCAATGGCCATTGGTTGGCAGGACTCATGGTTATTTATTTTGTTCTGTGGGTTGTAATCTAGTGCTGTCATTCTTTTGTTCCTCAAGTTAAATGAATGTGGTCTCTTTCTCTTCCTCCTTCAAAATATCTTATTGTACGTACTCACCCTTCCTGTTATGATGTAGGATGATATAATAGCTATGTGATGAGATGAGGTGGGGTACTCAGAATGGCATGCAATAAATATTGTAAATTATTTATTTTTGCAATATTTTATTTAATATTTTTAGATGGAAGTTGACCCTGCATAACTGAAACAGTGCAAAGCAGAACTTCAGATAAAAAGTGGAACTACTCTATTGTATTTTGATTTCCTCCCACATTTTCATTGATGTTGTTTGTTTACTTATTTATTTATTTGGTGCATGAAACATCAGTATAGCTCTAAGAGTAAGAGCCATACAAAAGGGTATATGTATAGAAATGATGCTTCCTCCCCATATCTACTACCTCTTTCTCCATCCCCCTTTTATTCTACCCCTTCCCACCTGTTAGTAGCTATTCTCTTTAGTTTCTAGTTTATCATTACTGTATTTCTTTTGCACAAATGAGTGGATAACACTCATTTTCACTTAACAGCATATTCTGCATAGTTTTCCACTGTGTACTGTAACATCATTTCTTAAGTTAGATTTTTCTCAATATTTTGCAATTATAAACAATGTTACAAATAACCTTGCATATATATATATATATATATATATATATATATCTTTTGTATTGTTGTATCTCCAAGGTAGATTCTTAGAAATGGGATTATTGACCGAAAGGTAATGCCATATCTAATTTTCTTACATATTGCTCAGTTCCCCTCGTAAAATGCTGTACCAGTTTGCATTCTTGCCAGTAATATATGAGTGCCTGTTTTCCCCTAGTTCCACCAACAGAGTGTGCTGTGCCTTAATATTTAAAAATTTAAAAAATCTGATAAATGAGCAATGGTGTATCAGTGGTTTCTACATTTTCATTTTTTTTCTAACTATGAGTGTGTTTGAACACTTTTTCACCTATTTAGTAGGCATTTTTATAACTTTTTGGTGTGTTATGTGTTTACGTAGGAAACTTTTTAAAGAATGGGTTTAATTATTTTATTAGAAAGTGGAAATTTTAAGTTTCTATTTTTTCTTCTGTAAGCTTTAAGTTGTGTTTTTCTAGAAAATTTTCTATTTTATACATATTGTCAAATATGTTGACATAGCTGTTAATAATATTTACTTTAGCCCTGGTTGGGTGGCTCAGTTGATTTAAGCATCATATAGGTTCCATTCCCAGTATGGGCACAAACCTATATTATAGGTTTGATTCCTGGTCCGGGCACAAAAGGGAGGCAACTGATTAATGTTTCTCTCTTACATTAATGTTTTTCTCTGTCTCTCTTCCTTCCCCCTTTGTAAAATTAATAAACATGGCCTGAGGTGAAAATTAAAAAATAACAAAAATATCTTCATTATATTCTTAATATCTTTAGAATTAAATTAGTAGTAATGCAGTCTTTCATATTTAATATTGGTAATTTGTATTTTTTTCTCTTTGTCTCCCTCTCTGATTCCCTTTCTCTTGCTAGGAGTTAGTCAGTTTTATTTTTCTTTGCAAAGAATCATTTTGCCTTATTATGCTGTGAGAAAGCCAAGCAGCCATGTCAAAGAAAATCTAGGCTCCTGGCCAACGGCACCAGGAGAACTACTAACTAGTAGCCAGAAACAACTTCCAACTTCTAATCTTGGGAATGAGGTCATTTTGGATCATTCAACTGTCCTACACCCTAGCTGCAATTAAGTGAAGCAGAAGCACTTGATGGTTAATGCATAGGATCCTGAGAACTAATAAATTGTTGTTGTTTTAAGTAATTAAATATTAGAGGTGCTTTGTTACACAACAATAGATAACTGAAACACCAAGACAGAGGTTGTTTCGTTACATAGGCTAAACAAGGTAATGGTCTAGACTAAGGATATTAGAAAAATCCATTGCAGTTACAGCTTTGTTCATAACTTGGATATGTGGATTAAAATAATTAGATAAGGAGAATTACTAGCTTTAGACTTACTAAACTGGGTGAGTATTGGTTTCCTTTACTAAAATAGGGAATACTCAGGTAAGGTGGAGGTACTGAGTTCATGTTTGAAGACAGGTTCTACTGTAGAACTGTTAAAATTTGAACTGCCTTTTAGACATCCTATGAGATATCAGGTACCCAGTGTGATGTTCTGGGGAGAGGTCAGGACTGAAGACATATATTTGGGGTTAACTGGCAAATCAGCATGGGGTATTTATAGTAATGGGAGTAAATCAAATCACCTAGGATGTGAGAATATTGATAGAGAAGTGAAGGCAGATGTATTAGTCATGGTTGTATTATTGCAAACAATAATATTTAACTCTCATTGACTTAAAGAACAGGAATGTATTACACGGAACCAACAGAACAGCTGTGGAATGAGGCTTGTCCAGGAATCAAAGGAGAAGGGATATAGCCAAGCTCCTGAGATTGGAACAGTTCACTTAAGACACCTAACTGCTTCAGGACATGTATTATCCTGCTGCTAGACGCTGTGTCCTTTGATTAATTTTGAAAGCGAAGAAGTCCTCAAATGATAGTGAATAAATTGCCAACACACAGGCAAAAGGGTTAGATAATGAATTTAAATTGATATAAAAAAAATAACATACACTTGAGTTGAGTAAGTAAAATGAACATTTCTTTTACATCTATCTTTATTTTCTGTTCATAGTTATTGTGAACATGGTATTATGGAATATGCTTTTTCCTTAAGTAATAAAAATAAGAAATGTCCTTATAGTAAAATTTGTTAATTTGACATTTATCATACCATAATTTATCACAGACCCACATTTGAGTTACATAAGCATTATAGGTTATCTTCCTGAGATCTGAGAGTCATATTTAAATCTATTCACTGTTTATATATAAGACAGAATGAAATGAAATTAATAAATGATAAATTATGTTTAATCATAAAGGAAATTATTTTTCATTTTAATTAATTTTATTTTTTCTGAGACATTTTTCTCTAAATATGCTCTATCTTCTTTTTAGAAAAATGGGTCATATCGAAATGATCATTAGCAGGCTCTTTCTTAACCTTGGGGGCTTCTAAATTGTCACTCATTTATATAATTCATTATTCAAATGTATATTAATTACCTGGGGTATGACAACCTGAAACGCAGACAAACCACAGGAAAAGAAAGTCAAGGAAAGAAAAATGTCAAGAAGGTAGAAAATAGAAAAGGAAGGAACTAAGAGATAGAGGAAGCAAAGTGAATGGAGAAAAATTAAATCTTCATGGCAGGATAATGCTGGGAAACAAATAACCCAAGTCTGTGCCAGGAAGTGGCTACAGAAAAAGAAAAGGAAGAACAATGAAAGAGAAGGAAAACAGAGACATACCTTAATGTCCTTCAGGTGAGGTAGCTATTTCTCTCTGGTCTTCCTGATTACCCACACAGCGTGTGGGATATTCACTGCTTGTAGAAGTGACCCCCGAGTCCAGCTACAGACCTATCTGAAGTGAAAAAAATCTTTGTACATTTCAATCTTCAAGTCCTGGAGTCTAGGATTTAGGACCTTACTCCAGGCAAACCTGAAATTATTTCATCCAGTTGCTATTGTTACAGAACACACAACAAGGGGGGCCTGGGATGATATACTATTATTGAAAGAAGGCCCCGGGTCCGTTATGTCCGCCGCCAGAGGAAAGACGTCTCTCAATGCCAGAGATTTGTGAAAAGGAAAGGAAACGTTTATTTAATGCTATATACAAACTTAAAGTAGTGACCTAATGTCTTCACCAAAATCCCAAAGTCCCTTAAAACACCCACAAACACACAGTACTTCCTTCCTTCCTTCCCCCCCCCCTTTGCCGGGTCCAGAGTACCGTATCTCAGGAAAGGAAATAGAAGTCCATGGCTCAGGCAGTCCTCTGGTTCTTCTCAGTTAGTACTCCCTCTCGACTGGGAGACCTCCCTGGGTTCCCGGCACCCTCGGCTGAGTCGCCGGGATCTCTGCTAAAACCAGGTGGTGGTTCCCCCTTCTAAAGCTGTGGGGGCCCCACTCTGCCAGGCCACGTGCTTCTCTCCTCAGGGCTGCAGGAGTCTACACTCCGTCAAGTCCGCGTGCTTCTCCTTCTCCTCTCAGGGCCAAGGGAGTCTTCACTCTGCCAAAGCTGTGGGGTTCTCTCTTGCAGGGCTGCGCATGACTCTCCCCCTTCAATGGCTGCTGCGTCTCGGTTTAAATCCCGGCGCCAATCTTCCTCTGAAGCCCCATTTCCGGCTCCTCTCACAATTGGCTACAGCTGCCAGATTCTGGGCAGGTGTGGCCCTGTGGTGTGGAGCCAATTATCTCCAGGCTCTTCTGGCTCTTATTACAGATCCCTATTTGAGGCTCCCCTCTTGGCTGCACCCTGTTACACTATCACCACCAACCCAGGACTTGGGAGATGGGAGTATCCTTTTCTCATGTTTCCCAATCTTGTACTTTTTCTCTTTAAACACTCTTTGTAGATCATTTTCAAAAGCTTACTTTTTTGTAAATAGCATTCTCAAACATTTATTTATGAAAGTATCAATATTTTGTGTGTGTATAGTTTTTCATATTTTTAACTGATGAAAGGTATACACAGCAGTTCCTGTAAGTACTCCAGGAACTCAAAGGGGTGGCTGGCTTTGTCAACTCCTAATACAGACTAGATGGTGTCAGTTCATCTTGTGTGTTTTTTCAGTATAAGCAGTTATTTTTCACTTTCTATTACCTTTGATCCAATAATTATAAATATTTTTAAAAGACCCAAAAGATTGTTATGTGTCTATCTTAAATTCCTTTTTGCATCTCATCATATTCTTTGTTACAGGCATTGCCTCACCTGATGTCCCTCCAGGTTGGTTACATGAGGGTAGAGCCCATGTCTGTTTATATCCCTAGAATCTAGCTCAGAGTTTGGCATACAGGTGCTCAAAATTGTTTTTATTAAAAGCAAAATGGATGAACAAATGAATGAATGAATTAATGATGATCGACTGATTAACAACTAACAACTAACTATGCAACTACCTACCTACCTACTTACCTACCTACCTACTTCCTAAATACAAAGGGCTAAAAACTGGTGTCTTGGATCTTACTCTTGCCCTTTGTTATTGTCAGAAATCTATGATGGCCCATGACATACATCCTTGTACAATTCCCTCCCCTTGAGTGAGGGAGAGATCACAAAATGATAGGAGATCACTTTGATGATTATTTTATTGGTTTAAAAAATAGATTATCTTTAGTGGGCTTGACTGAGGTAGGTGATCACTAAAAAGAAAAGAACTCTTTCTGAAGGAAGAGACTGAAAGCATGAAGGTGTTTTGACACAGGGAGATTATGCTGCTGGCCTTGGAGGACTCTATTGCTGCCAAGTCATGCAAGCTTCAGATGAGTGAGAATACCATTGGCAAGAATCTCAAGAAGCTAAGAGTGGCCTCAGGCTGGCAGCTAGCAAAAAAAAGACCTTAGTCTTATACTTGCAAATAACTGAATTCTGCCAGTAACCTGAATAAGCTTGGAATCGGATTATTTCTCAGAGAAAAATGAAACCATTTTGATTCAAAATGATAGCTTTGCTGGGTAATCTTGGTTGTAGGTCCTTGCTTTTCATCACTTTGAATATTTCTTGCCAATCCTTTCTGGCCTGTAAAGTTTGAGAAATCAGTTGACAGTCTTATGGGAGTTCCCTAGTATGTAACTAACTGCTTTTTTCTTGCTGCTTTTAAGATTCTCTCTTTGTAACCTTTTGCATTTAAAGTATGATGTGTCTTGTGGGCCTCATTGGGTGCATCTTATTTGAGACTCTATGCTTCCTGGGCTTGTATGTCTCTTTCCTTCACCAGATTAGGGAAGTTTTCTGTCATTATTTCTTCAAAATAGGGCTTCAATTTCTTGCTCTTTCTCTTCTGCTTCTGGTAGCTCTATGATGTGATTCTTGGTATGCTTAATGTTGTCCCAGAAGTCTCTTAAACAATCCTCATTCTTATAGATTTTTTTCATTTTTGTTGTTTTGATTTGATGTTTTTTGCTACTATATGTTCCAAATTGCTGATTCAATCTTCTGCTCCATCCAATCCACAGTTGGCAAACACAAGGCCTGCCCCATGGGCTGAACCCAGCCCTTCACCTTGTTTTATTTGGCTCAGGACCTTGTTTCTACCCAGTGGCAGCACCAGGTTCTCATTTAACTGTTAAGGAGTAGTTACATTTATACAGTCCTAAAATTACATTTGGCCCTTTGGAGGCAACCTCAAGGCTGATGTGGCCCCCAGTGAAAATGAGTTTGACACCCCGATCTAGTCTATTGTTGATTCCCTCTAATATATTCTTCTTTTCTGTCATTGTATTCTTTATTTCTGACTGGTTATTTTTTATGTTTTTACTTCTGTTTTTGTTTTCTATCTCTGTTGAAGATCTCACTGAGATCATTGAACACAGTTATAACCAATGTTTTGAACTCTACATTTGGTAGATTTCTTATCTCTATTTTGTTTAGTTTGTTTCTTCATTGGGGACATGTTTCTCTGTCTCTTCATTTGCCTGCCTTCCTGTGCTTGTTTCTATATATTAGGTAGAACTGTGTTGGTATTGTGTCCTAATGTAGTAGGTGTCCTGTAGGGTCCAGTGGCATAGTCTCCCCTATCAACCAAGCTGAGTACTTGGATGCGCCATTTGGGTAGGCTGAATACATTTTCCTCTTGTAGTTGAAACTTGATTGCTGTTGGCAGGTCAATGGGAGGGATTTAACCAGGCCAGTCAGCTTCAAGGCCTGGTTGTGGCCACTGACCAACAACCTCTGCCCTTCATGGAGGATCAGCTGTGCAGTGGCAGGGTGGTGTTACTCTGACATGGTCTGTAGCTGTTCACTGGGTGTGCAGGCTCTGGGGATTCCTGGGTGGTGCAGGCCAAGGTCAGCCACCACCTGTGTTTTGCCTGGGGCCACCCTGCCCAAGCTATAGAGCAATCTGAGATGGCTGCTTCTTGTGTTGGAATTAGAGATTCCAAGGTGAAGCCAAACTGTAAGTTTAGGCTGGCTGCTACTGGTACAGGGTCTGGGACACTTAGCAAGTGGTATGGGGGCTAGGGGCTCACTGAGGCTGGCTGTTGTTTGTTTCACAGGATTTAGAAAGTTGTGAAACATAAGCCAAGACCAGCCATTCATGTGGAAAAGCCACTGTTAACAGCTGTAGGATGAGTGGGATGGAGCTTCAGTGCATCTCCAAGGTGGGGCAAACAGTGTTAGCCATGTTAATGGAGTCTCAGGTATGGTGCCTGCCTGTTGACTTTATGGCTCTTCCCATCTTTTTGTCTGGGAGAAAGCTGTGCCCTAGCTTCTGTCTTGATGCCATATACTTCAGTTCCTCCTTGTATGCTACTGGTGCCTTTCAAGCTGCTACCTCAGTACTGGAGCTCAGAGGGTGTGTGTCTGAGTAAATCCATGTGTGGGTTCTTTCAGAGGAACTGCTTGGTACTTGAGAAGTTTCTTCCTCTGACTCAATCCTTGGTGGTTTTTGCACCCAGATGTGACGGGGACTTATCTTTTGACACTGGTACCCTGGGCTGGGGAGTTTGGTGTGGGGCTGGGGTTCCTTGCTCCTGATATATCTGTTCCAAATTTTTATCCACCACATGTAGATGTTGGGCTAACCCATTCTGTGTCTCTGCCTCTGCTACCAGGCTGGATGGATGAGGTTTTTTTTATTGCCTAGTTGTCAGACTTCCACTCAACTCAATTTTTGCTGGTTCTGAGTGATAAATGTTGTATAATTTAGTTGTAATTTTGATGTGGTTGTGTGAGGAGGCAAGCCATGTTTATCTATGCCACCTACTTGACTGGAAGTTGCCAATAAAGATTTTTAAGTCTCTGTTCACCTCCCTAGCACTGCTTGCCAATTTGATGCTATCACTCTACTCCAGACAGACTGAAATACCTTGAGATTCCTGATGACATGATGCTGTCTCTTGCTTCACTTGGTCTTTGCACTTCATGTCTCAGTTTAACCTTTGATTTGTAAGGCTTAACCTTTGATTTGTTTGCAAGGCTTTTACTAGTGCCCTAAGGCTGGGGAGGTCACTATTTTCTTGGTTCCCAAGGAATCTTATTTTTATTACTCTTGTAGTCCTTAGCCACCTAAATTTTTCTCTGAAGAGAATTAAAAAAGCAGAGGTTTTAAAGGCAAAAAGCAGAAGTGAAGTTCCTATTTTTCTCTTCCCTGCAAATGAAGGATTGCTGGGTGGATTAACAAGGATTGCTTAGTTCAAACATACGGACAAGGGATGAGAAAACTGCAGGGACCAGGCCAAGTCCCTATGTGTCCACCAAGCAGTTGTTCTAGCATGTTTATGGCTCAGCCTTGAGCTGAGTTTAGCAATAGTTTTAGCAACTTAATAGCAGCTCTGAGAACTGAGGCACA
This sequence comes from Phyllostomus discolor, assembly GCF_004126475.2. NCBI lineage: Eukaryota > Metazoa > Chordata > Mammalia > Chiroptera > Phyllostomidae > Phyllostomus > Phyllostomus discolor. The sequence continues at coordinate 58,682,431 of NC_040907.2, forward strand.
ACATGTGCATAGGCCCCACTTCCTCAAAAGCCTCCCAAACCTATTTTAAGTGACTGTCTTGGAAATACTATTTTATTTTATTTATCATTTTTAATTTTATATTCTATTTTATTTTTATTTATTTTGTTTTATTTTAATTTATTTTATCCATCATCATTACTGTAATGGTCTGTGTACCTGACTGTCTCCTTGAGTATACAGTGTGGTCCCTGAAGGCAGTGTTTTTATCTTATTCAGCGTTATCCTTCCCAAGTGTCTAAGCCAGTGTTGAATGAACAAATGTATAAATGGCGGGGGGTAGGGTATGGGGGAGTAGTGCAGTGCCTTCTGAATAAATTCAGAAAAACCTGAATCTTCATCTGTTTGTTCCAGTACAAAAAGACTTGATTTTGAATACCAGACAACTTCACCACTCCATTAGCTGAGTGGCTTTTAGCAATGTCACTTAATACTCTTGTTTCATTTCTATATTTTAAGAAGGAGGGATACTAATAGTGTTTAATGAATAAGATTGTTTTGAGGAGAAACTAGAAAAATGCATGTAGTTGCATGGTGCTTAGTTGCATGGTGCTAAGTACATGGTTAAATGCCTAAAAATTGTTAGCTATTAGTTTTATTGTACATTTTTATTAATAATTAACATTTCATACATGCTTACATGTGGGCTACAGAGGGAATCAAAAATCATTTTCATGTGCTCAGCAGGAATCTTATTTTTTTTTTTCTGTTTTGTTTTCTCTGCCTCTTTCTGATAGGGGAAAAAGAAACTTATGGCTCTTGGCATGCTGCCAGGTGATCGTGTGCTGCTTTGAGTTTCAGTTTCCTTCCTTTCAAACAGGAAAGGCACTGGGTCTCAGCACAACCTTCTGTCTCCAGTGTGACTTCTACATAAGCCAGAGAGAGCAGTTGATAGTCCATTTACATCCAATTCTTAAAAACAGGTAAGTGACTTCCTGCCATCCAATGTTTTCTAGCCATGTTTGAAGAAAATGGCCTGTTTTTCTTACTTTGAAAAAGTTTTTCAGAATGAAATTTCTGCTAGTGATTATACTTTTGTCTTTCATATGTTATGCTTTTTAATACAACTTATAAACATAAAGAATTAGTTACCTCTAGTATAATCTCTATTTTGTCTCATTGCTTCAATTATATGTATTTTCTTCTAATTCTTCCTTCAAGTATAGCTTGCTGTTAAATTTACCCTTCAATTTTTTAAATTTCAGATTTACAGATTTTTAAGTCCAGAATTTCTTTTTGCCTTTTTAGTTTTTTTCCATTTTGCTGTCAACCATAAAATCTTACCTTTTAATTTGAACAAACCAAACATGGTTATTTAAAGCTCCATGCAGATAACTCCAGTATGTATTTGGGTTTGTTATTCTGTTTTTTTCCTTTCTGTTTTATATCATACTGTTTTGTTTGCTGGCCTGTGTGTATGATCAGTGTGAGGCACTGCATATTTAAAATAAAAAGATTATAGAGATAATTTGAAGCTAAAAGTGTTTTCTTTGTTTAGGCAAGATTTATGTTGTATGCATTATGCAGCTAGATGCATTAACAGTTTTCAATGATCTTAACCACGTCATAGATTGAGATTACTAGAAGAAGGATTAAGTCTACTTGCAGGCCACCCCACCTCACTCCTTCCTGGTGCCTCTTCAGAATCATAACACACAGCCTGAGAGGAGAGTTGCCAAGGGTCTTTCTTGTTGTGCCCTGTTTCCTTAGTTCTATGAGTCTAGCAAATACTTTGGTTAATTTCTCAGCATCTCAGGTACCTCTTCTAAAGTTTACAGATGCACCTCAGGGAAGCGTGCTCCCATATGCCAATGTTACTTCTATGTATTCACTTTTTTCCCAAACCTTAGCCAATAAAATAATTCAGCACTGTTTTGTTAGCTCTGTAATGCTTTCAAATCTATGTATTTTATAGTTTATCCTGAATTTTCAATTTTTCTCATTAAAAGAATTGGCATATGGCTAATGGTCCATTCTGCCATTCCAGGCCCTTTTTATCAGTTAACACTTTTCATACTTTAGTTTCTTTCTTTGTGAGCTCTTTTCTGTATAAATTCCTCATTTTTATCTTCTACTTCATGGTCTGGCAAACTATGGCCTGTGTGCCATCCACCTGTTTTTGTAAAGAAAGTTTTATTGGAACACAGTCATGCCTGCTTGTTTACATATTGTCTGTGGCTGCTTTTGCATTACACCAGCATAGTTGAGCAACTGTGGCAGAGACCTTATAGCCACAAAGCCTAAAATATTTAGTACTTAGCACTAAGAAAAAGTCTGCTGATCTCTATTCTAATTTATTAATTTTTCCTTATTCTTTTATCCAGTATGCATTTCATTTTGTCTACTGATTTAAAACTGTAATTATATTTTTATTTTTAAATTATTTTTAATACATACCTATTATTGTTTCATTCTATTGCCTTATAGTTCAAATAACATATTTTAATTAAGTCAGAGAAAAAAATAACTACTGGAACTAGAAGCAGATATTTGTACTCTAAATCACTACACTATGCTTTTCTCTTAACCTATTATTGTTTTCCCATTAGATTCAGAACAATGGAAGTGACAACCAGATTGACATGGAATGAGGAAAAAAGTCTGCAAAAGCTGCTTGGAAGTGTTTCCTTGAGTCTTCTTTATAAATCCAGTGTCCATGGATGTTCCCTTAGTAAGATGTTTGCTAGGTGCAATCATCAGGGATCCACTATAACAGTGATTTACCTTCCTAAAGAAATTGTTGGGGTTTTTATCCGAGGGCACTATCCTACAATGGATGTAAATTTTGGAAAACCAAACTCTTCCTTCTATTTTTCATTAAAAAATGATGAAACTGAAATAAAAACTGCATTTTTAAATACGACACTACAAATGGATAATGAAATGCTGAGGGCTTATCACCCTAATTTTAAGGACATTTTCTCCTTAATTCCAAATGATTCCTTAGTTCGTCTACATTCATTGTTAGTAAATGAATTAAGAGTAAATTTCAAGGTCTCAAAATATTTGGAATGTGAAGTTTTTCGAGTTGAAGGTATGTTAAATTAGATAACTTTATATATTTGGGAGGCTGGAAAGTACAGGCAGCTTTGAGCAAAGTAAACTGAGAAGTGTAAGTGGAGAGATGGAGACGGAGAGGTGGGGGGTGGGGAGAGAGAGAGAAGGACCAAGAGACCTTACTATCAGAGCAGGCCTATTTTGACACATGATCCCTTTCTTTTCTGGTCAGTCCTAAAACTTCTAGGCATAGTCATGTGAGTTTTCAGAATGAGTTAATGTGTTGAGAAGATAATTTTTCTTCTCTTCATTCTCTTGCCAACCCTAACTTCTAACTGAACAGCTCAGCCCTGGGTAAGACAAGCACACTTAATGCCCTATTTGAAAGGTAAAATAGCCATATTTAATTAGACTTTTTTAAGGGAACTAAGAAGTTTAAAAAATTATGATGCTGTGTTTATTTCCTGTAGGAATTGAGGATGGTAACAGCTACATAAGCAGGATAACAGGAGCCGCACAGTAAGTTAGGTTCTTACATTGTATACATCTCATTTCATTTAGACCAATTGTATAAATGGCACTGAATGAAATAGAAAGATAAAAGTCACTTGGAGTGATAAAAAATGAATAATAGTGTTCCTGACATAATATGTTCAAGGCAGTTTAGCACAATAGCAAAAGCAAAAGCATGGCCAACTCTGAAACTTTAAAAATCCACTCACTTGATGACAATTTAACATCAGGTTTACTTTGGACTTGTTATATTGAAAATTTTCCAGACGGAATCTAGATGACTATTTTAGATAATACCTTTGAATCTTTTCCTTAAGAATAAAAATTTTTGAGAACTTCAGTAAATTTTAAAATTAAAGCCTCTTCTCAATTTGTAGGTAAATATCTGCATTACATATATTTGATTTTGATTTCTTCTTAATATAATATATTTACTGAAAATAATAATTCATTTTCATTGTTGTTGATATTTTTTTATTAGATTTATGCTGTCTAAGACTAATAGATTGACAATGATTTGGTTGGTACTTAATGTATTTTAGTCCCATGTAGAAAAATGCATTTTCTTCAAGCACAAAACACATAACCTAGATGATTCGCATCATATGATAGAAGTTAACATAAAAATAATAATTAAATAAATAAGATATACCTTTAAAATGGGAGTAAAAATCTTCTGAAGAATTACACTGTTCTTTATGGAAGTTTTGCTGTTGTATCTAACTACTGCATTTTAATAGGCATAGACATAAGCTCTTAGCAAACCTCAGAGCCTACAAACCCTCTGAAGATTTGGTTTCAGAAATTCGTATTCTTTTGCTGGGTCCAGTTGGGTCTGGAAAGTCCAGTTTTTTCAATTCAGTGAAGTCTGTTTTCCAAGGCTATGTGACTCACCAAGCCGCTGTGGGGTCCGATAGTACCAGCATTACTGAACTGGTAAGTTTTTTTCAGAATTTTCTGGGGATTTTTATAAATTACAATGACTAGTTTTGTTAATTTTTTGCCACTTTCAGAACAGTAACTTCCTTTTAATCTACAAATAATTAAATGCTATAACAAATGGAAAACAAGAGTAAGATGTGCACATGAAAATTGCCTACATGACAGGTATATTATATGGCAAGTCTTTCCATTTTTATGGATGCAAGAAGTAGTTAAATGAAGCATGAGTTTGGCACTTGTAATAAATAGCCACAAAATTATAAAAATTTTGTGGAATGTTCATTCATTGTATTTAATGTATATATTTACTCATGTGTCAAATGGCTTTATCTAGATTAAAATGATTTTTCTCTTTTTCTAAAAAAAAGGAATGTGAACTATGTAATACCATAATTTCCCATTATATGAGACAATTCTATAAGAAATGATGAACAGCAAAACAACAATTCACTTTTGTGGGTCAGACTTCAAAGGGTAAATTTATAAATACTCCTATAAATACTATCTTACTTATAATCAAATATATTTAAGGAAATAAAATCTAATACCATTTTAAAACAGTAACTCAAAAGATCTACAAATTATGGTGCAATATTTATCCAGAAACTTCTATTTTATGCTTCTCAAAATGTCATTCAATCAAAGAAAATAAAAAGAACAAATAGAAAATTTCATAACCAAGCTGTATTTATCTATAATTGCTACAACCTTATATTGTCATCTTCTGCTTTGGAATATGTTGTGCACTGTCAGTGCAAAATTTAGCATAAGACAGTAACTGCTCATTTTAGTTGTGTCATATTCAATAACTGAAAGCATTCTCTATGATTTTTTAAGAATCACATTTTGTGTTTTTATGTTGCCCATATTCTATTCACATGAGTGGCTTTATTTTGATACATCTGCATAGTATTGACAATTCAATACGTTAAGCATTTGATTGAAATGTCTCTGTTTTCTAAATATTATGTTGGCACTAGAGACCTAAATATAAATAATGCTTAGTCTCTTCATTAAGGGATCTTAGGGATCAATGTAGGTAATAAAAAGCTCCATTCAATAGATGCTTTAATAGAGGTACTCATCAAGACAGAATTTCTTTCTTTTTATGTTGAAAATTCAGAAGGCATTCCTTAAAGTTAAAATGTAGATGCTGAACTCCAAATGAGATGCAAATACTATATAAACTTTAAGAATATAGGACAGAATATTTGTAAGGAAAATAGTATTTTATTGCTCAGAGACCTGATCCTTCTTTTCGAAGAATTGAAGTTCTTAGTTGGTCTGAAGGTTGTAGGTTATTGTTAAACTGAAGAATTGAAGTTCCCAATAAAAATCAAAGGAAGAAATTAATAGTCAATGAAACCATGAATGTGCATATTGATCTTAAAATGTAAATGTCCTTACATATGTAATTCTGATGTATTGGGTAATTCCTCGCCTGTTGAGGAACCAGTAAGTTCCATTCACTCAGATCCAAATCTCCAATGGGATCACTCCTAGGCATTTTATGGGCCAGTGGGAGCTCTTGACTTCATCAAAGTTTGCAATAGGTCATGGGGGGCTTCTAAATTTCCTGGTGTGAAATGGGAGAATTGTGATTAAAGCGTCCTCTGATGTCTCTTCCAAATCATCCTTAGTTGTCTATGTTGGAAGTGTATTTGATCAATAGGTGAACATTTTTCAGAATGCTTCTGAAGAATTCTGTTGGGATCAGATTGAGTGTGTTTATTTAGGAAAGGTTTGTTAAAGTAGTGCTCCTCAGAATGCAGGTTTGAGCCTTAGCTGGGGTGTGTACAAGAGGCAACGAATTGATGTTTCTCTTTCATATCGATGTTGCTCTCCTCTTCATCCCCACTTCCTGTCTAGAATCAATGAAAGTATTCTTGGGTGAGGATTAAAAAAATTTTTTAAGGAATATTTAAAACTTTGATTTTTAACCTTTATGTTAAATATTAATAAATATAACCCATATTAAATATTTGTGGGGCCCTTAATAATATTTAAGAGTTGAAAGTGATCCTGAGATCAAAACGTTCGAGGACAATAGTATTAGAATATTAACCAGTCTCTGGCCTTCTTATTGTTTTGTCTTGAATGCTAATTGAAGAATAAAATTTTATATTTGATATATATGTATTCTTTACAGTATAGGATATATTCTATTAAAGATGGAAAAGATGGAGAATCTCTGCCATTTAAGTTGTGTGACTCCATGGGGCTGGATGAGAAAGAAGGAGCAGGATTGTGTATGGATGACATACGCCACATCTTAAAAGGCTGCATGCCAGACAGATATCATGTAAGAATTCTAATCTCTAGAGAATTTCAAATAACTTTTATCATGCATTTTGTTGAATTTTTACTCTATAAGGCAGTTTCAACTACTATAAGATGATTTCAATATTAACTAGCACTACTGTACTTTAAATGGGTAAGTATTCATGTAAGTACAGTAACTGCTCTTCTTTTCTATACTATTAAGAAATATAGCCAGAAGGTAGGATTCCACTTCCAGGTAAAGGCCATGAGGAGATTGTGTTTATAGCATACACTTTAATCTCACACTTTTTTGATCAGTTAGGCAAAACAGTGGAGCAATTAACCATTTTTTTTTGTTGAAGCATGCTATTATACTAAAATATTTAGTCTTTATTACTTAAATTCTACTTGAATAAGTAGATCCAAAGGTCAGCTCTGCCACTAATGAGATGTGTGTCCATAAACTTGTCTCTGTAAGTCTATTTTTTTTCACATGTGAAACGTTTTGTAGGTAATAATAATGCCCATCTCGTAGGGTGTCTGAAAGATAAAAGAGATGATGTACTCTTAATTCTCAAAAATTAACTATCACTATTATATTTCTTTTAGATATTGGGAGTAATAAAATTAGCCTCAATTTCTAAACAATGACTTCCTTTGAATTTAGATTATGCTTAATTGGAAACCATAGCTATGTATTCATTTATTCAAAAACCTCCTATTTAAAAACTAATTTGTGTGAGACAGTATGCTAGTTACTAGACACACATAGTTGAATGAGAACATAATTCTTATCCTCATGGAGCTCACCATTTAAGAGGACAAAGACACAGGGAGGAAGAACAGAGCAGAAAGATGAGAAAAATCATGAGCATACTATCACCTTTATTTTTCACAGCAGAGAAAAATGAATCCTCTCAGTCCAGCATTGAAACATATAGTTAAAGAATAATTAATCAATCTTTTACTATGCTTTATAATCTGTGTTCCTAATCCTAGAAAGATTATTTTTTTATAGTATAGTGATACTAACTTGGATTTGAAATTTGGTGTCTCTTCTGTTTTATTCCAGTTTCTTTCTGCAAAATTAAAATAAATCATAGTATTTAGTTTAAGTGGAATTTTTAGTATATTTTTGTCTCTTTTTCTCTATTAGTTCATTCAAGTATAGAAAATGCTTAGAGAAGAGTCTTAAATGGTGTGTGACATTGTTAATGGTTTGTTGTTTTTTTTTGAGACTGAGATTTGTAGCTTTTTAAAGAAAACATTATTTGTGCTTTCCTAAAGTATTTCTTTCATAGATAATGTAAATTATGGATAATTATAATTTTCTTACCAAAGTAATGAAGTGGTTTTTCTATAAAAAAGATATAATGGCATTGCGATCAGTGTGGAGAGGAAATACAGAAGCGGCGCCACTAACAATCTGGGAAAGGGAGAACTGGGGGAAGGGAGAGTTTTGGGTTGAAAGTTAGTGGTGGTCACATTTGAAGCATGAATTTTGTCTTAAAGAATTCAATAGAGACTCTATAATGTTACCTTATATTTGTTTCTCTAACAGTTTAATCCCCAGCAACCAATTACATCCAGACATCCTAGCTTCATCACCTCTCCATCATGGAAGGACAGGATTCATTGTGTGGCTTATGTCTTGGATAGCAGGTCTATCAACATTCTGTCCTCTAAAATGGTGGAAAAGTTAAAGCGAGTTCAAAAAGAAGTATTAAACTGTGGTGAGTCTCATTTCACTTATAAAAAATGTATTGTGAAATAATTATAGATTCATAGGAAGTTGCAAAGAGGTTATGGAGAGGTTCCATGTATGCTTCATCCATTTGCTAAGCCCTGGGTGGTTGGTGGCAACAGCAGGCAGACAACACCCACAGCCTTGACTGAAGGAAAGGCCATAAACCTTACTCTTCAGTCCTTAAAGACTAAAATGGCCATATTTTTTGTCACGTGTGATTTTCTTGTGGCTTGATAGGGAAATCACTTCCCCACATTATGTGAGCAGACCAAGATGATCAAAACTTGGAAACTGACACTTAATTTGTGTGTATAGCTCTATGTCATTTTATCACATGTATAGATTCATGTGACCACTATAATCTAGATATAGAACTACTCAATCACTACAAAAGTCTCCCTTATGGTACCTCCTGATCCCCTATCATCCTTAATTCTTGAAACCACAAATGTCTTCTTTCTTGTTATAATTTTGTCATCTTAAGAATGTTATATAAATGGAATTATACAGTATGTCACTATTTGACTGTTTGTTTTCACTCAGTCTCATATCCATGGAGGTCCATAGTAGTTGTTATGTGTATCTAGATTCATTCTTTTTTACTGTTTAGTAGTAGTCCATGGCATAGATATAACACAGTTTGTTTAACATTTTGATTACTTCCAGTGTTTGGCTATTGCAAATAAAACTTCTATGAACATTAGTGTATGTGTTCTTCAAACTTGTTTTTTTAATCAAGATGAGGAAGTTCTTTATTCCTAATTCTCTGAGTTTTTATTGTGAATAAAAGGTGTTGAATTTTTGTCAAATAGTTTTTCTTTATAGATTGACATAATCACGGGGTTTTTCTTTAGGCTCTTTTTTTTTTTTTTAAACAATGCCATGCCTGTAACAGGAAACCAACCATTTTAGATTTTATTTATTTATTTTTAAATTTTTTTTTAGAGAGGGAAGGGAGGGATATATATATATATATGTGTGTGTGTGTGTGTGTGTGTGTGTGTGTGTGTATAGAGAGAGAGAGAGAGAGAGAGAGAGAGAGACAGAGACAGAGAGAGAGAGAGAGAGAGAGAGAGAGATCAATGTGTGGTTGCTGGGGATTATGGCCTGCAACCCAGGCATGTGCCCTGACTGGGAATCGAACCTGCAACACTTTGCTTTGCAGCCCGCACTCAATTCACTGAGCTACACCAGCCAGGATTCCTTAGGCATTTAATATGATGGATTACACTGATTTTCTCTGAAACTTGAGTTAACCTTGTCTCCTTAGAATGAAACCCATGTATTCTTGGCATATAATTCTTTTTATATAGTGATGAATCCCATTTGATAATAGTATATTAAACATTTTTGCATCTATATTCATGAGGGATATTAGCCTGTAGCTGTCTCTCTCTCTCTCTCTTTTTTCCCTTAGGTTTCATATCAGTATAATACTGACCTTATAAAATGAATTGGGATGTTTGCCTTCCTCTTCTATTTCTGGAAGAGATTTTGTAGAATTGGTGTTAATTTCTCCCTAAATATTTATTAGAATTCTCCAATGAAACCATCTGGACCTGGGGATTTCTTTTTCAGGAGTTTTTAAAATAAAAAATTCCATTTTAAAATTGTTATAGAGCTACTAAAATGATCTATTTCACATTATATGAGTTGTGGTAGGTTTTAGTTTTTAACTTTAGTCTGTTCCATCTACATTGTCAAATTTATGTGTGTAAAATCATTCATAGCATTATTCTTTTTATGCCGGAAGGGTTTGTAGGTATATCCCTGTGTTCTTCCTGATAGTGGTGATTTGTGTCTTCTGTTTTGTTTTTGTTTGTCAGTATTTCCAGAGGTTTGCCAATTTTATTGATCTTTTCAGGGAATCATGTTTTTGTTTCTTTGATATTTTAAATTGTTTTTCTGTTTTTAATTTATTTATTGATATCTGTTCTTTGTGATTTCTTTTTCTGCTATTTTAATTTTATTTATTTTTAAATTAGATTATATTTTATTATTTATGCAGTTTATGATTTTTTTCACCTCCTTGATTTGGGTATAATTTGCTCTTCTTTTTTTCTAGTTTCTTGAGGTAGAAACTTAGGTTATTGCTTATGGACTTTTCCTCCTTTCAGTTATAAGCATTGAGTTCTTACATATTTTCCTGTCAGCTGAAAGGAAAATATGTAAGCACTCAATGCTTGTCCCACAAATGTTGGCATGTTATATCATCATTATTATCCAATTTAATACATTTTTTATTTTCCTTGAGACTTCCTCTTGACTCATAAATTATTTAGCTTAATTTTCAAGTACTTGAAGTTTTTCCTGTTATCATTTTGTTACTGACTTCAAAATTTATTCTATTGTGGTCAAAGGACACACTCTGATTTAATAATGTTTTGAAGTTGGTTTGTGGCTCAGGATATAGCCTATATTGACAAGTGTTCCGTAAGTGTTTGCAAATAATGTATATGATGTTGATTTTTGGCATGTTTGACAAATGTCAATTGAATTAGATTTTCTTGGTTTTTGGTGTGACGAGTAGTTCCTGATTATATTGTGGATATTTTGAGCACTATAATATGAGACTCTGGATCTTGTTTAAGTCTTGTGTTTCAGCATACCTCCTCTGACACTAAGCTGGTGGGAGCAAAAGTATAGTTTCCCTACCAGGATTTGTTTGACACATCTGAGAGGAAAGAACATTTTGTTTTTGTTTTTGATAAGTGTTTTCTACACTTATACCACAGGGAGCTAGGAGTCTCATTAAGCCTGGGTGAATGAATAGTGGTTAAAGTTTCAGTTTTTTACTTGGGCCCCTCTTACACTGGTAGAAAGTGAGAGGAGCACTTTATACTGTAGTTTAGGTGGAAGTCCAGGATTCCCAAGGGGCCTCCACTGACATCATTGAGGGGGACCTAGCACACTGCAGGTATAAAGGCCCTGGTTTCCTACTTGCTCTTCTTCTGTGATACTACTAATACTCTGGGGTGGAGGTTGGAGAAGGGAAGAAATGTGTCTGTGGATGGGACTAGTGTTATTTCTGTGGTGTTTGGCTGGGATAGAAGAGCTGTTGTCTGAAAGTTTTCTGTTTTGCTAGGTTGTGGCTTTTCTCATACTTTGTCTAGAAAGAACAGGCTCCCTCCCCTCCCCTCCCGTCCCCTTCCCTTCCCTTCCCTTCCCTTCCCTTCCCTTCCCTTCCCTTCCCTTCCCTTCCCTTTTCCCAGGGGAATTCCCTTTCCCCTCTTTTCCCTTATTTTACTTTTCTTTTGCCAAATCCAGTTGGCATTTCTTAGTTGCAAGGTCAGAATATAGTATTTGAGAGGGAAGAACATTTCCTCTCCAGCAGCTAATATGGGATACATGAAGTAGAAAGAAAACTTAAGGAACTCACTACTACTTTGTTCCTTGGATCCCAAGGTCCCTAGTCAATCTTCTTCTCTTCACCTTTCAATCTTTGCATTTAATTTATATATAGTATTCCATGTTTTTAGCTGTACTTAGCAGGAAGAAGAGTGTATCTCTTCCAGTTGGTCCAGAACTGTATGGATGTCCTCTCATTGGACTTCCAAACATTTTAGTGTGAAGACTTGTTTGGGCATTCATACTCCACAGCCTTATTGTTTAGTATATCAATAGAAAGACCACTTATATTTCTCAGGCTCTGAGAAAAGTCTGTGCAATTTAAAGTGTACAACATGGTCTTAGTGGCTAAGTAAACCTACATTTTTTTTTAACATAAATTTTGATCCTTGGGAAGTTAACACAAGTGCAATGAACTTTATTTTTCTCTTGTAATAAGCCTTAGATATGCTGAATATAAGTATATAAGCATTTAAAAAATCTAAAATCATGGTACATTGGGGTAAGACTGAGTTACAGACGTGCTCAGATTTGAGGTGAGTTTTCTAAGGACATATGGCTGGATATCACATTGGGTAGCAATGCTTATAACTGTGCTGACTTAGAGGCTCTAAGAAGATACTGCATTAATTTGGAAAGGGAGGAATTGCACTGAAACAGAAGCTGGAAAATAAATCATATGTGTCAGTTGAGTCTTGTCAGTAGAGGCCAGGTTTTAATTGGCCAACCTTTTTAGTTATTCATCTGGGACATAAATGAGAGGAAGACAGCAAAGGCCATCATTTAGTAATATATATCACAAACAGAAGATTTCTGTCAGGGGGAAATCCAAAAAGGTCTGGTAAAGGAGCCTCGGAGGTATCCTGGAAATTCAATTTTTCCCTTAAGAAGCAGTTGTTACTAAGGCAGAACTTTGATTATGTTAGAAGTCCAATGAGATTTATTCATCTTATCTCTGTGGTGAGAGGGAGAAGGGAAGAGGTCCTTAGAAATGAGAAAACAGTACATTCTGTTTTTATAAATATACACACACAACCCTCCTCACTTTTTCTCTCTCTTGGGGTTTCTTTTAGTTCTCAAGACCCAGCAACCACTCTCCCTCCACCAACCAGTTTAAAATAGACTATTGCAATGGAATAGCTGCTGACTACAACATAGTGTGAACTTAGTTGCATTTAGAAATAATCTGTCATGTTGGAAGAAAAAGATTATTTCTCCTAATAGGAGAACTTCACATCTCATATTGAGATGTGGGTGATATCTCATTCTGTAAATATTAAAATATCCTACAAAGAACAGATTTTGTGCCTATTTAATTAGCTTGTCGACACATTGCTCACTATGAGATAAAAATAGCTGATTTATCTATTTGATATAGGTATACAACAGGTAGTCTTGCTTACTAATGTGACAAATTACCAGGAAGTTCTTCAAGATGACTTTTTAAACATGAAAAAGTGTGTGACTTCTGGATACAAGGTAAAGAACACTGTGTGTAGCCAGCTGTCATTGAAGTAGTGTTGTATTCTGTGTTTGTGTACATGCTTGCACTCACACTACATATTCATAGGCAAATAAAGAAATGGATCAATTATCTGGTTAAATCAAGTTTATACCTCATTTTTAAACTGTAATTATCTGAATTATAATTAAATTATGTAGAGAATTTATCTAGCCATTGCTTTTTTAAATTTTTGAATTGTATTTAAATTCAGTCAAATTGCAGATATGGCTTATATTAATTAAATTAATTTTTTCCACAGATAACGGAAGTTCAAGAAATGCTACACATTCCTACTTCTAATATTTTGATGGTTGAAAATTATGCTTCAGAATTGGAACTGAACCCTTTAAAGGACATCCTGATCCTCTCTGCTCTGAGGCAGATGTTACGAGCTGCAGATGACTACTTAGATGATTTGCCTTTTGAGGAAACAGGTAATCTGGCCCCTTTATGCTTTTCTCATTATGCACTGGTTCTTTTTGAAAAACCCTAAGCTATACCTCAGTTGGATGGCTAGCATCCATCTGCCTGCTCTAGTCCTAACAGCCATGTTAAGATATGTGCTTTATTTCTACTTTTTTTGTTTTGTTTTCAGATGAAGTTGTGGGAATGTCCCAGCTCCATACGTGTGATTAGTTGCCCTGATTCTGACAGTTGGCCCAAACATGGATTGGCAAGCCTCAGTCAGAGTTGCTCTCTGCTGCCAGCCTCTTTGAGACTCTGTGTTCATCATACTTTGCCTTCTGTCCCTGACAGTATCTGATAGTTCATTCTAGAATCAGTCTAACCTCAAGGTTAAAGGCCAACCCTAAGCAGTGGTGGGCCAAAATATCCCTACTGTAAACCACCCTTCTTATTTCTGTACCATTTGCAATTTAATTTCTGTGACACATTCTTAACCCCCCCTAGTCAAATTAACTATTTCTTTATCTATTAATTTATAACACTTTAATTAACACTCTATGTGAGTAGTATTCATATTGAATAATAACAGTACAATGACTACACAGATACCTGGTTCCCTAAATAGGCCATGAATACTTTAAGAAGCCAGGTTTGGATTTTACTTATTTTTGTGTTCACAGAACTTTACATAGTATCTGGCAGGAAGCAAGCATACCAGTCATTATGCATCCCCTTTGACCTTCCCAGAATGGCAATGTGTACTTAAGTTTTTCTCCTTATAAAAAAGAAGACTAGGAAACAATGAAACGCTAGAAAGAGGAAATGGAAATAAAGGAGAGTGAATGTTTCACTTATATCTGAATGAAAATAGGAATTTAAGTTAATTAAAAAAGAGCGGGAGAAAACTGTACTTGAACAATGATTAAAATAAAAAAAAAGAGCAAACATTTCTTAAGGACTTAGATTTTTTTCTGTGGAAAAAATAAATTTTCTTCCCCTAAGGAACTGATGCCTGATTTTCAGTAATTGAATTCCAAACTATCCTAACCATGTCTCTAAAGAAGAGTATCAAAATAAGATTACTAGTGCATGTCAGTTAGAGGTTTGTCTTATATAAGTACTACCAAATGATTCTAAAATCCTTCAGGAAGCTATAAAAGTTAGGGCTATAAATAAAGAATACATGAATTCAAGAAGATATATTTCAGTTTTTTTTCCCCTAAAGCAAACTTCACTCTTTTTTCTAAATTTCTTAGACTCTTTCAAATGAATATGTTTTGCTTCAATAGTTATTTATAGTAAAGCAGTCTAATTTATGTTTAATCAGAATTATTGTCTTCTTTGGGAAGTCCTGGGTAGTATGAGGGGAAGAATTCCTTAGAGATAGTTACTAAAAATATTTCCTAAAGCAGTGCTTCATGTGAAACTGTGCTCAAATGAATGTTCAAGAGCCATGATGCAGTGAAAGAGATAAATGGAGTCTTTAGATCTTGGAATAGAATCATCATAGATATTGAGGAGTAGAGCCAGAGCAGATATTGGGAACAGAAGTAAAGTGGCAGCCAGGATGGTTATGATGTGGATCTAGGGAGCAATAGATCGAAAAAGTAAGGTGTGTTCATTTCCACATAATCCAGAGAGGGAGATGCTATGACTATTTTTTTTTGAGAGAGATTGAAGGTGATTTAAGAGCCACCATTGTGCTCACCAACTATGGGGCCATAATTAATCCATTTCCAGAGTGGTGCCAGCAAAAAATATAGGCAGAAACAGGTTTTGCTAGAGGCAACATTTGATTCAAGGTGTAAGTTTTTTTACTTATTTGAAGGGGAAGCAGGGAGTACCCTTACAAAGGAGATGACAATTCTGAAAGGAAGAGCAGTAACGGAGAGATGAAGAGATTAAAAAATAAGGGATTACCCAGGTGAACTAACATTGTTTGAAAGCATAAATATTGAGGCTACCAAAAGTTTCCATTTTTGTAGTAAAAAAGGTAGTGTTAGATAAATGATGTCACAACTTCTGATCCTCTGGCTCTGTACTACTTTGGAAACATTTAAAAATCCAGTGGAGTTACGTGTATATTTGGAATTTAGGTTGGAAAAGATGACTGGAGGGGGGTCTCAAAAAGAAAGAAGATGAATAAGTGGAACTATATCATACTACAAAGCTTCTGTGCAACAAAGGAAACCATCAGCAAAATGAAAAGGCACTCTACTGAATGGGAGAAAATACTTGCAAATCAGATATATTATGAGGGGCTAGTATACAAAGCATATAAAACTCATGCAACTCAGTAGCAGAAAAACAAACCATCTGATTAAAAATTGAGCAAGGTAGTTCATTATAGGTGTATAAAAATACCACCAATTTCTAAATATTAATCTTGGTTCCTGTTACTTGACTGAATTCATGTATCAGTTCTAATAGTTTTTTGGTGGAGTCTTTACAGTTTTCTATATACAGTATCATGTCACCTGCAAATAAAGACAGTTTTACTTCTTCCTTTTCAATTTGGATGCCTTTTATTTCTTCTTCTTGTCTGATTACTATGGCTAGAACTTCCAGTACTGTGTTGAATAGGAGTGATGAAAGTGGGCATCCTTGCCTTTTTCCTGACCTTGTGAGAAATACTATACCATGTGACTTCACTTATATATGGAATCTAATGAACAAAATAAATAAACAAACAAAATAGAAACAGAATCATGGATACAGAGAAAAGACTGACAGTTGTGGGGGGTTTGGTTGTGGGCTAGGTCAAATTGGTGAAGGGATTAAGCAAAAAAAGTACAGACATCAAAATGGTGATTATGAGAGGGAAGAGGATCAGGGGAAGGTAGAAGAGGGAATAGGAGTGATAAATAGTGATGGAAGGAGACTTGACTTTGGGTGGTGAACACACAGTAAAATACACAGATGATATATTATAGAACTGTATAGCTATAACCTACAAAATTTTATTAACCAATGTTGCACCAATAATTTCAATAAGAATATATATTAAAAATGAGCAGGAGCTCTGAATAGACATTTTTCTAAGAAAGACATACAAATGGCCAAAAAATATATGAAAAGATGTTTTATATCATTAATCATGAGGGAAATGAAAATCAAAATCATGATGAGATAGCGCCTCACACCTATTAGAATGGCTATCATTAAAAAAAAAGTAAGTGTTGGCATGAATGCAGAGAACTGGGAAATCTTGTCCATTGCTGGTGAGAATGTAAATTGGTTCAGCCATAATGGGAAACAGTATGAAGTTTCCTCAAAAATTAAAAACAGGGCTACTATACGATCCAGCAATTCTATTTTGGCATATTAATTTGAAGAAAATCAAAACCCTAACTCAAAAATATATATTTTCACTTCACAATAATGTTCATTGCAATATTATTTACAATAGCTATTATATGGAAATGATTTAAGCATCTTTGAAATCGATAAAGAAGATGTGATACAGACACAGAAATGGAATGTTATTCAAGCATAAAAAAATGAAATCTTTTCATTGGTGACAACATGAGTGGATTGTGATGATATCATGCTAAGTAATATAAGTGAGAGAAACTATTGTATGATCTCATGCATATGTGGAATCTAAAAAAAGCTGAACTCATAGAAACAGAGCAGAATGGTGTTGCCAGGGGCTGAGGGTTGGGGGAAATGGGAATATGTTGGTTAAAGCATACAGATTTTAAGATGAATACGCTCTGGGATATAATGTTACAGCATGGTAACCACTTAACAATATTGTATTATATTGAAAGATGCTAAGAAAGTATATCTTAAATGTTCTCACCATATATACAGAAAAGGTCATTATTTGAAGTGATGGGTGTACTAACTTACCTTATTGTGGTAATCATTTCACAATGCATATCATCACACTGAACATTTTAAATTACATCAAGTTATATATCAATTTTATGTTAATAAAGCAGGAAGAAATAAAAAATAAAACAGAAATGGCTAAGAGAAGTTGTAGCATTGTACAATTTCACCCAGAATTCACTTCCATTAAATGCCAAGATGAGCAGTTGTGGTGGGTGATGTGTAAGCCTGTCTTCATTTAAAAACTAAATAAAAATTATGTTCTCTCTTCATAAAACAGAAAGTCCATCATTGAAATGACAAAATTGATTGGAGGACTCAAATAAGTCTCAGGTGCTTTAGAGACTAGTTGAGTAATCATCTTGTAAACTCAGTCTGATGGTAAAGTAGCCGCTTGATGGCAAGGCTGATTGCAGTCTTCACGGTTACCTAAAAGCTATAGGAATTCTCATCCTATATGTGATGAGTCTCTGGGCTAGTTAATGGAGGATAATAGATTGTTATTCTGTTTTTTTCCTATCATTTTAAGCAAGATTTCACACCTGTTGTAAACCCCTGCAAAATCTTTCTTTGGTATTGAAGAAAATTCAGGCCACTGGGATAGTCTGACCATGGAGTTAGGATTACAGCCAATATACAGCTGCACGCCCCAATGTCTTTCCCCAACACAGCTCACAAAAGCAGTTACAAGATGTACCAGGGTTCAGGTCAGAAATGACAGTGCAAGCAAAACGTCAACCAAAGTTTGCAGGAATGGCAATTGGGCTAGGCTGAACAATGGTGTGTAAATAATTACATTTTTAGCTTTTTATTTGTTTATTTATGTTTTTAAAGATTTTATTTATCTATTTTTAGAGAGTGGGGAAGGGAAGGAGAAAGAGAGAGAGAGAGAAACATCAATGTGTGGTTGCCTCTCATGTGGGCCCCACTAGGGACCTAGCCTGCAACCCAGGCATGTGCCCTGACTGGGAAATGAACCAGTGACCCTTTTTTTGTAGGGTCACAGACCATGCTCAATCCACTGAGCTACACCAGCCAGGGCTCTTTTAGCTTTTTAAACAATTGGTTTCTACTGCACATTTAATAGTGCCTGTCTACTATTAATAAAAATTTAGGAAAACGTATACTTAACATATATTTAAGCCTTTGAACTCATTTGTCTTTCATTTGGTGTGTTGTGGAAGTAATTCAAATGTGAATGAGTTACTACAATTTAAATAAGCATACCAATATAAATGCATATGTAGTATTCTGAGAGTATAAGACCCTGTTCTGTTTGGTAGATAATCAGTAGTTCTGTCCACAGTGTTAGATTTATAGAGAGGGGATTTTCACATCCCCATAACTGAGGAGTACAGAGAGAAAATAAAAGTAATTCATTGGTGTGATATGATTTTATACATTTCAAATGAACACTTAGTGTAGCTAATTTATAAAAATAACAACTTTTATATTTTTCTGTACTTCTTTGTATATAGTTCTTTCCTCATTTCCCAGTTGCTCACATTATCCTCTTAAGAATCAGATTGTTTAAACCAGAGGAAAAAAAATCCTAAGACAATGTTCAGATGTTCTAACTTTGATAGTGGACCCTTGGGAGTCTAGGCTGTGAAAGAATCTGAACAGATAACTTATAGAATTATTATGAATCAAAAAGTTAATAGAGGAAAAACTATCTATAATTCCTATATCTATAAAAACTGTGAGACAGTAATCCATCCTGGGAAGGAAGAGGGAAGAGAAGTTGAGCGTCAATGGTAGAAGTATGAGAGAGGAACAGATCTGGGGGGACCAGGGGGACAGGTGTGGTCGGAATAAAGGAGATTTGGGGTACTACATGAGGGGGTCAGAGCTAGGATACTATCTGGAAGTCAACATGTCCAGAGTCTTCATTCTAATTTAATTTAATCTAATTCTGCCTAAACGCCCTAATCCTACATCTACAAGAACTAGAGGAACAATAATAAACAAAGCTCAGAATGAGTACAAGGAAGGAAATAATAAAAATTAGAGCAGAATTAAATGACATAGAGACTAAAAGAATAATTCAAAGGATCAATAAATCCAGGAGCTGGTTCCTCAAAAAGATAACCAAAATTGACAAGCCTTTAATCAGACTCATCAAGAAAAAAAGAACCCAAATCAATAAAATGAGAAAGGAGAAATGAAATGAAAGAGGAGAAATTACAACTGATACCACAGAAATACAAAGGATTGTAAGAAATTACTATGAACAACTATATACCAAGAAATTTGAAAACCTGGGTGAAATGGACAAATTTCTAGAAACATATAAATTTCCAAACTGCGTGAAGAAGAAGCAGAAAGCTTGAACAGACTGATAACAGCTAGTGAAACTGAAGCAGTAATCAAAAAACTCCTGGCACACAAGCCCTGGACAGGACATTTTCACAGGAGAATTTTATCAAACATTTAGGGAAGGACTAACCCCAGTCCTTCTCAAACTATTCCAAAAAATCCAAGAAGAAGGAAGACTCCCAAACTCTTTTTATGAGGCCAGCATTATCCTAATTCCAAAGCTAGATAAAGACATAAAAAAGAGAGAAAACTGCAGGCCAATACTGCTGATGAACATAGATGCTAAAATCCTCAACAAAATATTGGCAAACTGCACCCAGCAATATATTAAAAAGATCATACAACATGAACAAGTGGGTTCATCCCAGTGATGCAAGGCTGGTACAATATATGCAAATCAGTAAATGTAATGCATCACAGAAATAAAATGAAAGGCAAAACCTACATGATCATATCAATAGATGCTGAAAAAGTATTTGATAAGTTATGTCACCCATTTATGATAAAAACACTCAGCAAGTGGGAGCAGAGAGAACATAGAGCATGTCAACATAATAAAGGCCATATATGAGAAACCTATAGCCAGCATCATACTCAATGGGCAAAAACTAAAAGCTTTCCCCCTAAGATCAGGAATAAGACAAGGGCGTCTACTTTCAGTACTATTCAACAGAGTATTGGAAGTTCTAGCCACAGTGATCAAAAAATAAAAAGAAATAAAAGGTGTTCAAATTGGAAAGGAAGAAATAAAACTGTTACTGCGTGCAGAAGACATGATAGTGTACATAGAAAACCCTATAGATCCATAAAAAAAAAAACACTCAACCTAATAAATGAATTTGGCAAACTGGCAGGATACAAAGTCAACATTCAGAAATGGAAGGCATTTTTGTATACCAACAATGAAATGTCAGAAAGACAAATTAGAAAAAGTCCCATTTACTATAGCAACAAGAAAAATAAAATACTTAGGAATAAACTTAACTAAGGAGGTAAAAGACCTATGCTCAGAAAATGATAGAACACTGAAGAAAGAAATTTAGGAAGACACAAATAAATGGAAGCCTATACCCTGTTTCATGGATTGGAAGAATTACCATCATTAAAATGTCCATACTACGCAAAGCAATCTATAGATTCAATGCAATCCACATCAAAATACCAATGACATATTTCACAGATTTAGAACAACATTTCAAAAATTTACATGGAAATATAACAACCTCAAAAAGCTTCAGCAAATTTTTGAGAAAAAGGAACAAAGTAGGAGGGATCATAATACCTGATACCCAACTATATTACAAGGTCACTGTAATTAAAACAGTCTGGTACTGGCATAAGAACAGACACATAGACCCATGAAACAGAATGGAGAGCCCCAAAATAGACCCATGTAAATTTGGTCAGTTGATATTTGACAAATGGGGCAGGAGCATAGAAATAGAGTAAAAATAGCCTCTTCAATAAATGGTGTTGGGAGATCTGTCTCTTTTTATGGCTTTTGTTTTGAAATCTATTTTGTTTGATACAAGTATTTCTACCCCAGCTTTTTTTTCTTGTCCATTTGCTTGGAATATTTTTTTTTTCAATCCTTCACGTGCAGTCTGTGTAGGTCTTTTGTTTTGAGGTGGGTCTTTTTTAGACAACATATATGCAGGGTCATGTTTTCTTAACCATCCAGCTACCCTATGTCTTTTGATTGGAGCATTTAATCCATTTACATTTAAGTTTATTATTGATAGGCACTTATTCATTGCCATTTTTCATTTTGTAGCTGTGTTCCTCTCTCTCACTTATTTTCTTCTTCTTCTTAAAGTAGTTCCTTTAGCATGTCTTGCAATGCTGGTTTGGTGGAGGTGCATTCTTTTAGCCTTCTTTTGTCTGGGAAACTCTTTATTTCCCCTTTCATTTTAATTGAGAGCATTGCTGGGTAGAGTAGTCTTGGCTGCAGGCCTTTGACTTTCATTACCTTCAATATTTTTTTGCCATTCCCTTCTAGCTTATAGTGTTTCTATTGAGAAATCGGCTGCTAGCTTTTCAGAGCTCCCTTATATGTTACTATCTGTTTCTCCCTTGCTGCCTTTAGGATTCTCTCTCTGTCTTTAAAATTTGGCATTTTAATTATGATGTGTCTTAGAGTACGCCTCTTTGGGTTCTTCTTAATTGGGACCCTCTGTGCTTCCTGAACTTGTGTGGCTTTTCCCTGATCAAGTTAGAGAAGTTTTCTCTCATTATTTTTTCAGACAGGTTTTCTTTGTCTTGCTCCTTTTCTTCTTCTGATAGTCCTATATTGTGAATGCTGTTATATTTCATGTTGTCTTAAATTCCCTTAAACTGTGCTTCCACTTTTTGAGTCTTTTTTTATTTTGTTTCTCTGCTTGGGTATTTCTTTCTACTTTTTCCTCCAACTCATGATTCAGTCCTCTGTTTCATCCAGCTTGCATTTAATTCCTTCTAGTGTATTTTTAATTTCAGGTATTGTATTCTTCATTTCTTCCTGGTTCTTGTTTATAGTTTCTATTTCTTCTTTTATGTTGCTGTAGTTCCAATTTAGTTCCTTGTCCCTGAGTTCTTGAGGAACCTATAGAATTTTAAAATTCTATGTCTGACAGATTGCTTGCCTCAATTTCATTTAACTCTGTTCTCCTCCATTCATTTTGATTGGGGTTCTTTCTTTGTCTCTCCATTTTAGGTGACTCTTTTTGTTTATTTCTGCATCTCAGGATGCTCTGCTTTGCCTGCCTATCTTTGTGAGGGGACATCTGTGGTAGGAGTTCTGTGGGACTCAGTGGTGCAATCTCTTTGACTTCCTAATCTGGATACTCTAGCTTTTCCCTTTATTCACTTTGTGTGGTTTTTTTTTTGTTGTATTTGGGCTTTGCTTGTTAGTGGTTCCTTTTTTGGTGGGGTCTCCCCTCCAGCTGGCTGACTGATAGTCACTCCTGCTGCATCCTGTATGCTGTTGTACAGGTGTTGGCTAACAAAGCAATATTACCGAAAAACAAACCCATGCCAGCAAAAAACAAAACAAAACAAAAAAACCTACCACATCATCAATATAAACAGCAATTGAGCAAAGATTAATAAAGGTGGAGAGAGATTAACAATATTATAAGATAGGAAAGAGGGAATATCAAATGACTAAAGAGGGAAAATGATTTTGAGTGGGAAGAGGGAGGAGAAATAGTAAGAGTAGAAAATAAAAATGAGGCAAAAAAGGGAGAGAATAAAATTCAAAACTTAAGTAAAACAGGGAAAGGTGGTGGCAAAAATGGAGTAAAAGAAGGGAAGAGTATACTATGAGGTTGAAGTAACATTAAAAAGGTATTCAACCAATGGGAACAAAATTGCCAAAAACCATAGCAGGATCAGTAACAATGACAGCTGAGCAAAGATTAATAAAGGTGGAAAGGGAATAAGAATATTACACCAAAGAGTCAAATGAATATGAGATGTCTGCAGTAAAGAAAAATTATTTTCATAGGATGGGGTAGGAAAACTAATAAGCGTAAAGAATAGAACTCAGGCTAAGAAAGGGAAAAATAATTAAAATAAATTCCTAACTCATCCAATCAAGGGACGGGGGAAGGCAAAATGGAATAAAAAATGGGGAGAGTACCCTATGGGATTTAAAGTACAAATAAGAAGTGAACAAATAGGAATTCCATTGGAGAAGAACAGCAGTAACTGTGATATCCTTGCCCAACTAGCCACACTTCACAAAGGTAGAAAAGAAATGAAACTTTTATAAGAGGGGAAAAAGAATGTGAACTGACTTAAGGAAGGAAAAATGCTTTTTTGCAAGGATAAATAGAGAAACAGTAAGAGTAAGGAATAGGAACATGGCGTAGTGTGGGAGAAAATAAGTTGACAGCAACTGTAAGAAAGGTCAGGAAGAAGGCAAAATGGAGTGAGACCAGGGAATGGTGCTTTGGGGGATATGAAATAACAATAATATGAAAAAATATATAATCTGAATAAAAAGAATAAAAAATATAAAAACCAAGAGTATTGGGTTAGTTGGAATATGATTGAAGTGTAAGAAGAAATATTTAAAGACCATGTGAAAGGAAAAAAAGACGAAAGAAAGAAAAAACATGCAAGTTCTGAGGAAGAGCGAGGTGAAATTCATCTCAACAGTTGGGTGTTTGCCTGTTGACTTCTTTCTGGATCCATCTTTGGTTTTTTAACAGCTCAAGGTCAAAGGGTGCGTTATCCAACTTCTGGAAATACCACCTGTATGTCCTTCACCTGATTCTAGAGGGAGCTTCTGTTGTGCCCAAGAGGGTAGGACCTCTGTGCTTCTCCTGGGAGGTGGTGTTTAGTATCCTGGGAATATGATGTGTGTGTTTCCTCTGCCCCTAAACCTCCCACCTTAGTCTTTCCCAGTTTATTTCTGATAATGTCTAGTGTCTGATTAAATAGCTGTCTGTTTCAGTGGGGAGTGGACAACCTGTTTAAGAGTGTTAGCTCTCTCCTCCTTGGTACAGACAGCAGCTCTGTGTGCATGCCTAGGCTGGACAGCACCCTGAATCCTCCTTGCTGCACACTTTCTGAATGCCCAGCTTTGTTGGCCTCAGTGTAATAGAGCCCTAAGACCCAGTGCACTTTGCCTCCGTGTGAGGAGTTCAAATGGGCCCTTTTAGGCATTGTTGTCTTGTTTGTTACTCTTGTGGAAATGCCCCCTGCAGTGTTGTTAAGCCTGTCCAGCTAGTTTTGCAGATCTTCCCCCTCTCTAGCAGGAGGTGGGGGCTGGGCTCACACTTCTCTTTCTGGAGGTTCTGCCATAGAAGGAGGCACAGTCTGGCCTCAAATAATCTCAGGTGCACAGTTCCCAGCCCACCGCCCTTACAGCACACTGTGGTCTGTACATCCCACTCTGCGCTGCGGCCGGGTGGGGGCCAAGAAACCACCTCACTCTGCACCCCTTTGATCACTATGTCCAGTTGTAATGAGCGGGAGCAAATCGTGCCCACAAACCTCCCTTCTTGTTGGCAGGGAAGGCAACTGCATGCGCAGGTGCACAGCTCCCCTTTTAAAAAAAGTCTCTCTAGGCTCTCCCACTACAGCACAGAGCTACTGTTGACTTTTCACATGTTCCACCTTTCCAAAAAGTCAAGAGTCTATCTCCATCATGGCCAGCCATGGCCCTTACCTGCCTGCAGTTCCTGGTACAGACAGTGCCTCTCCTCTCTGGTACTCTCCTGAAGCCCCAGCAGCCAGGGTGTGCTGTGTGTGTGTATAGCCTGGTTCTTCATGATGGATGACTTTGCCCGTCCAAGTCACTCCAGGCTGGTCTGGGAATTCCCTGCGCCAGGAGGGGAGGGACGTGCTAGGCTGCTATCTCTGACCAGGCTTTCCGTGGATGCTGGTCTGGTGGCTACAGGCACTGCAGCAGCCAGGCTGCCTGCACCATGCCTGGGAATTTTCTCTGTCCACCTATAAAATCTCCTTACTGCCCATTTTGAAGCATCCTCTGTGCTCTTTGGCTTCCAAATGCCATATAAGCTAAGATTCCATTGACTCTTCACTTTGTTTTTCAGAGATCAGCTAAGAGTCTGAGTTGGGCTCAAGAGCAAGTAGACTTGGCTCCCACCTACTTGGCCACCATCTTTTAGAGTTGCTGTTGATTTTTTAATAGACTAAAAACTTAAATGTTTTCTGGGCTGGGCAGGGAATGTAAATTTGTCAGAACCAGGAATGCGGGATTTGCGGAGACATGGTAACTGAAGAAGGGTGGATGCCCATGATATAAAACATTCAAATTTAAAATTAAAAAAAGAAAAGGAAAGAAATTGTGTTGCTCCTACAAAACAAATCTGCAGGTTTTATTTAGCCTTTAGGACACAAGTTTGTGACCCTCAATAATGTGAAGTTAGAGAATGGGGTTTTAGTTAGAGATCGACATGATTTAATTTACATTTTACAAAGTTGATTCTGGCTTTCTAAGGAGAATGGACTGAATGGAGACGGTGTAAAGATTAAAACAAAGGAACCCATGAGGAGGCTATTACACAATTTACATAGGACATATGTTGGTTTAGAATAAATTAATAGCAGAGATAAAGAGAAGTGGGTAATTTGAGACCTGTTCTAGAGATAGAAGACAGTACCTTTTTGTAGGTCTATACACAAAAAATTGATTGGATTTTCTTAAAAGTCTTTAAAAATTCACTTAAAAATATGGTGAGATTTTAGTTTTTTTCCATTTGACTTTGATTCTTTAAATCACCCAATACTGTTTTTATATGAACTGATTATCTAAAATGAGCAGGATTGTTTTATGCTAACTCTTAGAGGGAAGCTGGCACACTGCTGACTGGGCTGGGCTGCCCTGACTTTCAGTTTCCTTTTCCCCCCTCGGAGTCTGGAGCCTGGCTCTCACCTCCTGCAGGCCTCGCCATCCAGCCAGAGCAACTGCTCTAAGCTTCAGCCCTTGCACAGGTCCTACAACAGGTAAGAGACCTGCTCCTTTCCACTTTATGTAGCTGCTTGTAAATAATAGTCTTAAAAAAATCTTTAAAAAATAATAATTTAGAATGTTTTTCTTGCTATCTTTTCACCTTCTGTTTACACATTTCATGTGGAATGTAGACTGAATAAGAGGCATAAATACAAGATTTGTGTGGCTATACATATTATCTGTTTTTCAGTATTTATAGAAAATATATTTCATTTTCCACCAGGTTGAGAAATATGGCAGTGACAACTCATTTGACGTGGATGCAAGAAAAGAAGTTGCAAAATTGCTTGGGAGGAAAGAGGTTTAGCCTTCTCTTTAAGGCTAGTGTCCATGAATTTAGCACAAAGGATTTGCTTCTCAGATGTTACAATCAAGGACCTACTATGACAGTGATTTATAGTGATGATTGTGTTATTGTGGCATATATGTCACAGGGTTATGATGAACAAAATAACTTCACCATCCTTTTTAACCTTGAAGGGACTAAAATTTTAAAATGTAAAATACAACCAGTTTCACCATTGAAAGTTTTAAATTTGTTTAAGCAGTATAAGTGTAAAAATTTGGATTTCCAGATAGATCTAAAAGAAAGAGAGGTGACCATGAGTTTAAATACAATTGAAAAATTAACACTACCTCAATGTGAGATAGTTTCCTTTCAAGAATGTGAAGTGTTTCGATGTGAAGGTAAGTGTATCTAGATAATCCCATATAAAGTTCTCTCCTGCATGTTTGGAGGGTTCGAGTTGGCCCCTCTCTTTAATGAAAATGACATTTTCACTAGTTCTAATTTCCAGGTGACTCAGACTGAAGCCTGGCGACAAATTGTTAGCTAAGACACAACCCTGGTCAAAAGTAGCATATACAAAGTTTTTTGGAGTGTATTTGTGTGGGAGAGGAGTTGAGGAGGAGGAGGAAAGGCAGAAAAAGAGTGAGAAGCAAATGTAAAGATTGTGAAATTCTGTTGAAAAGAAACCAGAGGTTGAACTTCTCTTGATTGGTACTGGATCCTTTCTGATGAAGTTTACTATTACATCAAAAGACAAAAGTCATATATTTGTTTTTCTGTTTAAGGCCATTTAAATTCTTTTCAATATTTGCTGTTGTAATCAATGTTCCTGTAATATATTTATGCATATAACTATGGACAAAAATACTTCTTTAGGGCAACTTCCTGGAATTGGAATTGCCGTTTCAGAGTTGTGTACCTTTACATTTTGATAGACACCTTTCAAAAACTTCAGTTGTCTATATTATCCCCAAGAGTGTTATAGACATGCATATTTCCCTGTATCCTTGCTAATCTTTGATAT
Source organism: Phyllostomus discolor (assembly GCF_004126475.2). Classification (NCBI taxonomy): domain Eukaryota; kingdom Metazoa; phylum Chordata; class Mammalia; order Chiroptera; family Phyllostomidae; genus Phyllostomus; species Phyllostomus discolor. The sequence continues at coordinate 58,710,099 of NC_040907.2, forward strand.
TATAAAATTCCAGAAAATTTTCCAATATGGTGGTGAAAAGGTGGTATTTCTCCTTCCCTCCCTCCCTCTTTCTCTCTTACATCTGATCACTAACAAGTCTAAGTGTATTGGCAATTTTTATTTTTTCTATTAAATATTTGTTTATATCTATTCATTTAAGTGAAGGGCTGCTGGGAATAATATTCCCTGAGTATGGGAATAATGTTCCCCGAGTATTTGTATGTTCCAAAGCAAATATCTGTGGTCTTTTTACTTGAATGTTTTTATTAGATTGCATCATTTTAGGGTCACATTTTATTTTAGAAATATTGTAATTTTTCCACAGCATTGATGTTGCTGTGGAAAACCTAAGGCCAGATTTATTAATTTGTAAAGATATTAGACTGGGTCACTTTTCTTTCTTTCCCCCAGAGTGTTACTTAGTAAAGTGAGTGAATGTGTTACAGGTTAGCCCCTACCTCTCTAGTGATTCAGCCATATTATTGTATGTAGTAGTACTTTGTTCTTTTTCATTTTCATATAGTATTCTATTATAATGATTCCATCACGATTTTTTAAAAAGAAAATCACTCTTGGTAGACCTTCGGATTTTTCAGTTTGGGGCTATTACAAATAATATTGCTATAAACTTCTTGTACATGTCCTTTGGTTTACATATACACATATTTTTCAAAGAATATAAGCATAAATTGCTGGATCAAAGGGCTTGTGAATGTTCAGCTTCAGTAGATAATGACTAAGTTTTCCAATGTAGTCGTACCAATTTCCCCTATCATATGTACTGCTTGTGATAGGAGAAATTGGTTTTTGTAACTCTAAATCTTCTCTAATACAATGTATTATTGGTTTTACAATAGGGAGCCAATCTGATATGTGAGTGGTAGTATGACATTTTGTGAATTTGTCTTTCTTTGATTAAACTAGTTAGCACTTTATGTATTTACATTTTAAACTAATCAATCTCTGTATTAATACATCCTTTTTAATTTATAAAACTGGTATTTGTTTTTTGTTAATTCCTTCTTTTTATATTTTAAGATTAGTTTATTATTTTCTCTTTCTTTTTTAAAATTTTATGTTAATCATTGTTTAAGTACAGTTTTCTGTCTTTTATTCCCATCCCAGTCCACCCACCCATCCCTCCCCTATTTTCTCTTTCTATTTTCAAGATTTTCCTTCTTTCTTGTTATTAATGTAATATGCTTTTACCATAAAGTTGATATAAAAGGGTTTATATTTTTAGTTTTTACATATAATTGCAATTTCCATTTTCTGTTTCCTTTTGGATTTTAGAGTTATTTAAGATAATGCTTCTTAAATTTCCAAAAGATTTCTTTAATGTTTGTTTTGTGTACATCCATTTTTTTCCAGTTTTATTATATTCTGGTCATTGAATGCAGTCTTTACTATTTCTACTTCTGGTAATTTAAAGAGGTTTTCTTTTTTTTTAAGATTTTATTTATTTACTTTCTAGAGAGGGAAGGGAGGGTGATAGAGAGAGAGAGAGAAACATCAATGTGCAGTTGCTGGGGGTCATGGCCTGCAACCCAGGCATGTATCCTGACTGGGAATCGAACCTGTGACACTTTGGTTCGCAGCCCGTGCTCAATCCACTGAGCTAGGCCAGCCAGGGCTAAGAGGTTTTCTTTGTAACCGTACATATAGTTGTATTTGTGAATGTTACACACAATATGCTTCTTTTTTAGAGAATTGCCATCATCATTACACCTAATTCTTTCAACTTTAAATGCACCATAAAATAATCTCCCTTCCTAAGCAACAAAAGAATTTTGGGCCTGAGTCCCATTGGTCCAAATGAAGTCCTCAGCCTAACTCTGAACCACTCACTGTTCTCTGATTGGATAGGCAAAGTCCTACATAATCTTCTGAAGCCAGGAATAAAACCAATTGGATTATGGATTCCAGAACCCCCAATAAAATAATTGACAATAACTTTTGGGAAACCTTTGGTGCTTGTTTCCGTCCCCCCCTCCCATTGTGTGTTCCTGCATATTATCCCTTTTAGACATTGGACTGTAGAGGATAAAAGAGATTATTCCCAGTTTCCCCTCACCTGTCTGTGCCACTAGGTCTTGCTTCTCTGATTCAGAGAAGCTCTCATCTCTCTTGTTGGAGTGAGCCACACACTACTGCTGAGTAATTATGTGAGAAAAGATCTGCTGACATCACAGCTTTTCACAGCTTACCTTGCTTCTATTCTAGTCTTTTCAAATTAGGTGATGTTAAGGGTATTTGCCATAATCTTCTCTTGTGCTTTTCACTATTGGCACTGTTCTTATAGAAAGGCTATTTTGGTATTTTTTTCCTAGTGAATTCAATGACATTCATTCAGCTAGACAATCATTCAACAACTTATAATCTTTATTATTCTTTGATTATTTTCTCAGATTTATTGGACACAAGGAAGATGAAAGGGCTCAGTGAGTAAGTCAATGTTTTTAATGTTCTATTATTCTGTTCATTATCTTAGACTTATTCTGTACAGATTCTGTTAATAACATTTGTAGGACGGATTATGATAGATAACTTGTGGATCACCAAGAAAAGAAATACAACTACATCTGTATTCTCGAAACTATTTGACAATAGTAATGTTAAAACAGAAAGAACACTGACCAGAGTGAAGAAATTTCTAATGTTTTTATACGCTTGAAGGAAAATAAATATTTGGCTGTATGAAGTCTGTCCAGAAAGTCTATCCATTGTTAATATAACAAGAATGGTTTGTGAGACATCAATTTAACCTGGCAGCCAAGGAGAGTGGACTGGAATGTGCATGTGTGAACAATGACGACTTCACTGTACTAGTCAGTGGGGTGGTAGATGCCCTTGAGTGAGCATGTGTACTGTGTGGTCATCACATTAAAAATGGCTGAGCTAGTAGAGCAATGAATCTGTGTCAGATTTTGCATTAAGCTTGAATATTCCTCCATGGAAATTATTTGAAAGACTTAGAAGGCCACAATTATGGGCAACTGGTGATCAGCAGTTTCACCAGGCAGCACACCTGCTCGTGTATCACAGATACATGAGAGTTTTTTGGTGAAACATTAAATCACTCAGATGACTCAGACCCCCTGCAGCCCAGATTTGACACTCTGTGGCTTCTGGCTTTCCCCAAAACTAACATCACCTTTGAAAGGGAAGGAATTTCAGACTGTCAATGAGATTCAGGAAAATATGACAGGGCAGCTGATGGCAATTTGGAGAGCTGTGTGAGGTCCCAGGTGCCTACTCTGAAGGGGACTGAGGCATCATTATCCTATGCACAATGTTTCTTGATCTTTTTCAATAAATGTCTCTTGTTTTTCATATTACATAGCTGACTAGATACCTTCTGGGAAGACCTCGCGCATGTCTACATTTTTGCTAAGAATTCTTGCATTTACAGTTTTGACAATTTTAGATACTTGCTGAGGTACCTATCATGAACTTCAAGAACATGTTGGGAATGGTCTCCTGTAAACTTCAAAAGTCACATATAGATTCTGGTTTTTGAATTTTATTTTTGATAACTTATCTTTATGTTTAACACAGCTGACATTTATTTCTAGGCCTATATAGTCTGGTTGCTTAAATCTGAAAGATTTTATGTCTGATTGGCCTTAGTTAAACTGTAATGTTTGCTTTTCTTTTTTACAATATGATTTGATGTAGGATAGTTTCATGTCTTCATGTTCAAGAAGGTAAGCTGATAATAAAAAATAAATAATATAAAAGAAAAAAATGAATTCAAGGAAAATTTGTGGTGAAGTCTTATGATGTAACCTCAGTCAACTGTTAAAAGTATCTTGTCTAAACAGGCTCAGAGAGAGCTTATTGTCTGCCATAAGAACTTACAAACCATATAGAGACCTGGTTCGCCAAATACGAATTCTGCTCCTGGGTCCAGTTGGAGCTGGGAAGTCTAGCTTTTTCAACTCCATAAAGTCTGTTTTCCGAGGCCATGTAACCCACCAAGCTTCGGTAGACTCTGACAGAACTGGGAAATCTGAGCAGGTGAGTCCATTCTAGCTCACTCAGCATTTGCTTCTTTGTTCAAGTTAAATTTGAAAAGTTTTTTTTTAAACTTCGTTACATGTAAACTTCATCTCAATTCATATATTTTGCAAAAAAAAATGAACTCAGTTTTTTTTTCCTCCTCTGCAGTACAGGACATATTCCATTAAGGATGGGAAGGATGGTAATGTCTTGCCATTTGTTCTGTGTGACTCAATGGGGCTGAGTGAGAAAAAAGGGCTGTGCGTGGATGACATATTCTACATCTTAAAAGGCCACATTCCTGACAGATACCAGGTATAATTTGGCTAATGATTGGGGAATTATAATTGATATTTAAAATGTTTTTTTTCCCAATGTTGAGAACCTAAGACTTTAGTTTAGTGTATCAGCATTTACTTTCTTAAACTATGCTTGTTCAAGATCTTTTGTTTCTTTTTGATATTTTATTTTACAAAGAATTAAAACATCCAAAGGTCTCTCCTGTCATAGCTGTCATAACAACTGAATGTTGTTACACATTCAATTGCTTTTGGCTGTAAAACAGCCAAAACAGAAATCTAATACATGAACTCAAATAGGTAATTTTTCTTATGTAACAGGAAGTCTGGAGACAGGCAGCTTTGGGCCTGTGTGTCAGCTGTCTGATGTTATTAATTTCAAGGGTCCTTCTGACACTCTGCTCTGAGATCCTCAGCATGGTGTGCTATCCATTGAATGTTGTGTCACTCCAAAATTCATATGCTGCAGCCCTACTACACAGTGTAGTGTTATTTGGAGGGGGGTGGTCTTTGGGAGGTGATTAGGTCATGAAGGTGAAGACCTCAAGAATGAAAAGAGTGTCCTTGTCAGAAAAGACACAAGAGAGATGATCTCTGTCTGCCTCATGAGAACACAGCAAGAAGGTGGCTGTCTACAAACTAGGAAGGGGGCTCTCACTAGGCACCAAATCTGTCAGCTCCTTGACCTTGGACTTCTTAATCTCCAGAACTATGAAAAATAAGTGTTTGTTGTATAACCCATGCAATGTCATAATTTTTTATAACAGCCAAGGCTGATTAAGACAGGTCACTTTCATCCTCCTGCTCTCAAAATGTTCATGCTGAGTACTGCTAATGTTGCAGGCAAGGGGAAAGGGGAGATTAAAGAGAAGAACCAGTCTGTCTTTTTTTAACTCTCTAATCCTTTTTGTAAGTATTTAGATCTTGAGTCATTCATTAATTTACCTCGTTCTAAATGATTAGTCAGTTGTGCCAGTATTTTTCATTGAACACCTTTTGCATCTCTTCCTTACCAAATAAAAGTATTAGTTTTATATACTCTAGTTTGTCCTATTGACATATTTATAAATTTCTTTATTATATTTGTTAACATATTGCTTAATTATTTTAATTATAATATCAATATTATCTTGATAACTCACTGGACAAATAATAATCAGTATTTCTCACATTTGTTTTTCTTGACTATATTCATACATATACTTTCCAAGTCAGCTTGTTTGTAGCTTATTTAATTGTTTGTGTTTTATTTGTTGGTGCTTTGATTGAAATTTTGTCAAAATTTTGTATTGAAGTTTTTTTGCACCTTTACATATCCAGTGTTTCTATCCAGAAACACAGAATATTTTATTTTATATTTAGCATAGAGCTATCTTGTAGAAGTAGTTAGGTTTATTTTTAAGTATTTTTTTTAACAAAAATCTTTATCATAGAGAACTTTAAACCTATACTAACTTGGACAAAGCAATTTAGTGAATTCTTATTTACTTAGTTTCAACAATTACAATGACTTGTAACCAAGCTCACTTCATCCATGTCTACCCACTTTCTCTCTACTATGTTATTTGGAAGCAAATTTAAGAAATTATAACATTTCATCCATAAGTGGGTATATATTTATATATATGTAGGGACATGTATATCTTTTATTAAACATAAGCATAATACTCTTATCACATACAAATTATTTCTTAATTGTTCCTTAATTTATTAAATATCACCCAATGTCCAAATTTCTAATTGCCTTATAAGTAATATGTATCGTTTAAACAATTTTTAAAAAAATGGTTCTAAAAATTTATTCAGCTTCTTTTAAATGCACATTTTTTTCTCTATCTCTTTTGATATTTTTTACTTGCAATTTGTTTTTTTAAGAAATGCTTGATTATCCTGTAGACTTCCCCATAGTCTGAAATTGCTGGTTTTACTACTTAATATAGTCTTTTAAAAAAATAGTTTTCAGGCCCTGGCTGGTGTAGCTCAGTGGATTGAGCATGGGCTGGGAACCAAAGTGTCCCAGGTTCGATTCCCAGCCAGGGTACATTCCTGGGTTGCAGGCCATAACCCCCAGCAACCGCAACTGATGTTTCTCTCTCTCTCTTTCTCCTTCCCTTCCCTCCCTAAAAAAAATAAATGAATAAAATCTTTTAAAAAATTATAAAAAAATAGTTTTCTATGTATCCTGACAATTGATAGATAAATCTAGACACACATTCAGATGCAGGACTACTTCATAGATGTTGTTGTGCTGTTCCATGAAATCCTCACAATTTTGGATTTTCTTGCTTTTCTAAAATTGGTTTCATTAATGTTCAATACCTAATCCCTTTATTTATTAGGATGTGAAATAGTGATATTCTATGTCATTCCATCTTCATTTCACATAAGAAAGACAAACTTCCTCTCATCTACTATTTGATTACTTAGTGATGCCTTTAATATAGAAAAGGTATAATATATGCTTGATTTTAAAGTTATTTATAAGCTTCTGAAATAATAAGTTGGTTTATTTGCATCTGTCAGTATTAGCCAGTGATTATTTTATTATCATTATGAATGCATGAATTGCACATATTAGATGTATGTTAATGCATGTTGTTTTTTTTCATACTGATGTCAAATGTAACATTTTTGACCAGTGGGAGCTGGTACAGTTTGGATTCTGAAACTTATTAACATAAAAATCTGCTATATTCCTTCATTTCTAGGATGATCATGAATCCAAATCATATCTTGTATATTTACAGCCCAGATTTTTAATCAGTCATTTCTCTAAGAAGTATTGGTTTGGGTCATTAGAACTATTCATTGCTACTTGATTAATTGTTGCTTCTTAATTATTTTTAGTGCACAGCTAAGAAATATATATTTTTATGATAAGATATACTGTAAATTCATGCAGAAACTTTTTTATCCTCACCTGAGTATATGTTTATTGATTTTAGAGAGAGAGAGAAAGGGAGAGAGAGGAAGCAAGAGAGGGAGAGAGGGGTAGAGAGAGAAAGAAACATCGATGTGAGAGAGAAAGATTGATATGGGAGGGAAACATTGATCAATTTCCTCCCGTCTACACCCTGACTGGGGATGAAACCCACAGCCTAGGTGTATGCCCTGACTAGGGATTGAACCCACAATTTTTTTGGTGTAGGAGACAACACTCCAACTAACTGAGCCAGCCAGCCAGGGCCACACAGAAATTTTTCATTAAAACATAGGACTAGATAGTTTTTGCTTCATCTCTGTTATCTTGCATCTGTATCTGCTTTAGCCAAACAGAGAATCTCTAGTCTCAAGGACACCAGAGATGACAAAACATGGCATGACTCATTTGCTTTATCTCACATAATATTCACTGTAATCTCGAACAAAATTACACGATACTATCATGAACAATTTAATAATAATTGTATTTAACATCAAAAGAATAAAAAATCATCACAATCAAAATTGGAAATAATTAAAATTTTTTGGCTGATTTTTTTTTTTTTTTTATTTCAATCATTGTTCAAGTACAGTTTTCTGCCCCCTACTCCCGTTTCAGCCCCTCCACCCAACCCTCCCCCCTTCCCCCCATTACCCCCCACCCTTAGTTTTTGTCCATGTGTCCTCCAAATTTGTTCCTGTAATCCCTACCCATTCCCCCCTGAAATTCCCTCTTCTCTCCCCTCTGGCCACTGTCAGACTATCCCCTATTTCAGTGTCTTTGGTTATATTTTGCTAGTTTTTTGTTTTGTTACCAACTTACACCTTATACAAAAATAGATTCAAGGTGGATAAAAGACTTAAATATAAAGCGTGACACCATTAAAGTCCTAGAAGAGAACGTAGGTAGGAAAATCTCAGATATTTCACGCAGAAACTTTTTTACTGACTTGTCTCCTAGAGCAAGGGACATAAAGGAAAGAATAAACAAATGGGACCTCATCAAAATTAAAAGCTTTTGCACAGCTAAGGAAAACAGTATCAAAATAAAAAGAGAACCAACTGTATGGGAAAACATATTTGCTAATGATACCTCAGACAAGGGTTTAAGCTCCAAAATATATAAAGAACTTACGCGACTCCACTCTAAGAAGACAAGTAACCCAATTAAAAAATGGGCAAAGGACTTGAACAGACAATTCTCCAAGGAGGACATACAGAAAATCCAAAGACACATGAAGCGATGTTCAATATCGCTAGCCATCAGAGAGATGCAAATTAAAACCACAATGGCTGATTTTTTATATTGTGTTTAGGACATATCATGTAGTAGGAGTACATAGATTACTGGGTTTTAAAACCAATCAGAAATAGTTTTATTAGTATAGATATGACCCCCATGGATATAAAAATTCACATGTTTAATTCCATTTAACTGTTCCTTTTTAAATTTAATTTTGTTTTATATTTATATTTATAATTTAAATGGTTCTAAAGTCAAATATACAAAATAGGGTATATTCAAATAATTGATCTTCTTTCTCTGCCCCTCCAAATACATTTTTCCCCTCTTTTTATAAATATCTAAAAATTTATGATTTATTTCCCTTTCTAACACACTAGAAAATAAAAATTTGTGTTTCTTTTTTTAGAGAAGTGATAGAATCCCTTGTGTTATTGATGTAACAGAATTTTGGTGCCGCAAATAGTCCTGAAGTTAATAGCCTTGTACACACATCTGTGGGACAGGTTTCCAGCAGAAGAATTTTTAGTTTAAGAGTAAATGCATCTTATTTTGTACCACTTTCCCCCTTGCATTCTGCCTGATGATATCACATTTTCTTTTTTAAAAAAAGATTTTATTTATGCTCTGGCTGGCGTAGCTCAGTGGGTTGAGTGCAGGCTGCAGACCAAAGTGTCGCAGGTTTGATTCCCAGTCAGGGTACATGCCTGGGTTGCAGGCCATGACCCCCAGCAACCGCACATTGATGTTTCTCTCTCTCTCTATCTCCCTCCCTTCCCCTCTCTCTAAAAAAAAAAAATAAAATCTTTTTTTAAAGATTTTTAAAAAATCTTATCTTTTTTATCTTTATCTTATCTTTATCTTTTTTTTAAGATTTTATTTATTTTTTTTAGAGAGGGGAAAGGAGGGAGAAAGAGAGGGAGAGAAACATCAATGTATGAGTGATACGTCAGTTGGTTGCTTCTCACATGCTTTTACCTGGGGACCTGGCCCACAACCCAGTCACGTACCCTGACTGGGAATTGAACTGGCAAGATTTCGGTTTGCAGGCCGTCAGTCAATCCACTGAGCCACCCCAGCCAGGGCATCCAGACTTCTTTCTGAATGCTCTCACTTCCACCTTTGCCCATATTGCTGCTTCTATCTAGAACACTCTTCTGCCATATTCTTATTCCCTTATTTAGATGAACTCACCTATATTATTTTTAGCTTCATATTACAAGCCTCTTCTTTGCAGAAGATTTTCCTATGTGAAAGGACTGCTAGCTACTTGTTAGCATCATAATATTAGAGACTTGTTTTGTTCACTAGTTTATTCAACTACACATTGCCTGGTACATAGTATATGCTTACAAGTATTTGCTCAATTAATATGTTCCTTTACGTTTACTTCTCAGTTTAATTTCATGAAACCAATCACACCAGGTTGTGGTAACTACATCGACTCCCCCATGCTGAAGGACAGAATCCATTGTGCAGCATTTGTGTTTGATGCCAACTCTATTGAACACCTCTCTGATGAGATGGTAGCAAAGATCAAAAGAGCTCGAAGGGAGATGATAAAGTGTGGTGAGTCTCATTCCACTTTACTTCTAAGGGTAATTGATTAGACTATATTGTAGAATGTTTTTTAAACAGGATGAATAATTTAAGAAAGTGTGTATTTGAATCTTACCTTCCCCATCAGTATGTTTCATTCAAATCAAGCACTCACTAGCTGCATATATTTGGGCAAATAATTTAAAATTTCTATACCTCAGTTTATTAATCTATAAAGTTCATATAAAAATGGCATGTGCCTCAGGGATTTTTTTGTAAGGATTAAACAAGTGAGTAAATATGAAGAGTTTAGCACAGTCCTCACCACCTGCTGCCACTGCATCTTAGCATGCTTGTGTTTACCAGCAGTCCTAAGCTTCTCCTTGGGCCTTTAAAGATTAGAAAGAGGACAGGAACATTTTAGAAAAGGGGCAGGAAAGATGTTTGGTAAAGACAGGTAGCAGAAATGTTTTGGAGAAGGTAAACAGGATTAGGGAATTAAGATGCCCCACACTATTCTGTTTGGGAAAGAACCAGTTTACCACAACTTTGATAAACTTACAAGTGGGGCGTGATTGACCAACTTGCTCATTGAAATTTAAAAGCTTGTAAGGGTTGTGCAGGGAGGTTCCTACTAATGTTGTGACATAGGAACAGTTTATTTGTAGTATTTTGACATACTCTGTTTCCTTCAGGTTTCTTCATCTTGTTATTGGAGCCCTTTGGTCTTTTTTCTAGTCGCCATAAAAACACAACTGTTAATAGTATGTAAAATCAATCGGCTATGGGATTGTGCATCAGAAATCTTTATAATTTTGTTAACTAGTGTCAGCCTAATATATTCAATAAAAAGGAAAAAAGAGAAAATCAATCAGTGATATTGTAGTATAAATTTTGGTTACCTGTTTCAGAAGGTGGTTTCATTTGAAGCCTGATTTCTTACCATGGAAGGCAATGAAGGGAACTTCCTATGGCAGAAAAATTTCAGCTACTGATGAGTAGTTTAGGGTTTTTTTTTTTTTTGCTGGAGAAAGACCTTCCTGAATTTCTGAAATTGTTTCATAGATAGTCTATTGCATAATTGGTAACCAATTATCTGAAAAAGAAACTGATGCTGCCTATGTTAATAAAAACAATATAAATCTGTTTGGCACAGGTGTAGTATATTTGGTTTTGCTCACTTGTGTGGATAGCATGGATCTGATTGTGAGAGGAGACCTTATAGACATATACAGATGTATGCCTGTGAAGCTCAAGGTAATGAATGATGTCCTTTGTAAACACATTTCTGGTATGTCAGCATAATCACATGCTATTACTGTATATAAAAATAAAAAATAATACTATGGAGTTTAAGAATATTTGAAACAATTGCTTGGATAATTCAGACTCATTTCCTAAGTTTTAAATATGAAATATTTATTTATCTTTACATTGACACAGATAATTCCATTTACTACAATTTAATTCAATTAAAAAATATTTGTTGGTTACCTTTAATGATTGAGCCAGTGTGATAATCTCTAATCAGATACATAGGTAATTAAAATAATTTCCATGTACTAAAATTCTTACAACTTTATAAGTGGAAATGAGGACATAGGGGAACTAGATGAGAACAAGTTGGTAAAAGAATATGGTATGATTAAGTATAATACATATCATTAAATGATTAAAAATAAAATGCTTTGAAGTTCTAGAGGAGGAAAATACTGTGCTAAAGGGCATGAGGGAAGATTTCAATACTAGAGTGGCATGGGAAATAACTTTTAAGGCTGAGGAGTATTTTGGGAAGTGAAGAGACACAAAAGGGGAAAAACTCACTCCATGGAGACAGCATAAGTGAATACATCAATGCAGGCAAAAGCAGCATTTCAGGAAGCATGGAGCTCTTCAGTTTTTTGTTTTTGATTTGCATGAGGTGATTTTACTTAATCAGGTGCATTATGGGTAATCATAGCAACCATTTGAAAGAGTAGTGATGTGACCAAATTCAGCTTCACAAAAATTGATCTGGCACCTCTGTGCAGAATAAATTAGAGTGAAAGGTATATGGAGGTGGGAACAGGTTGAGGGAATGTAATGATAGCTGGTATTTGTTGAGCTCTGAATATGTGGTCAATTTTCTTATTCAATACTTGCAACAACCTTATGAGTTGAGAATTGTTATTAGATGAGAAAAGCACGCACAGTAAAGCATTTGTCAATGTTTATTGACAGTGCTAAGAAGTGACAGAGCTCTGTATTTATCCTGGGCAGTCTGGTTGCACAGATAAACTGGCAGAAGCAAGAATCAAACACCAGCACTCTGCACCAGAAACTAATATAAACCAATACTGAGTGTCAATTGTAATTGAAAAATTAAAAAAAGAATTGAACATCAGCATTAAATGTAGCACAATTGACTTATCTTAAGAACAACTTTTAAAAGGAAATGGAAGGAAATTATGGACTTTAATGTAAGGATATTAAAAATGCTTCAATTTCAAAGCAGTTTATATAGAACTGTTATAGTTTCCTTCCCTTTTAATACATACTGAATTTGTTATGTGTTTCTAAATGAAAATGCATAGCAGTGATGTGAGACATGACTTGTGAAGTTCTTTTTAAAAAGTCCCTTAGGGGCCAGATCTCTATATCCATTTTCTGGAACAGGAATAATATTGCCAAATACCTACCTTTGTTATCGCTTTCTTAATTTATATTAACATTAAATAGCATTTTTCACTGTTTTGATATTTCTGGGTTTTCATTTCTGTATCACAGATAGAGAAAGTCCACAAAAAACTTGGATTTGCTATTTCTGACATCTTGGTGGTCAGTAATTACACCTCAGAGTGGGATCTGGATCCTATAAAGGATGTCCTGAACCTCTCTGCACTGAGACAGATGCTGCTGGCTGCGGATGACTTCTTAGAGGATTTGCCTCTTGGGGAAACAGGTAGATGTGTTTGGTTGTATAGACACTTGATGTCAGTTTTGTGGCTACTTCCTGCTCAGATCTACTGAGTAAGTGACAGATCTCTGTGTCTCTGTGTGCCGCTATCCTGAGAGTAATTCTGCCTGCTAACCCGTTGGCAGGGTGTGATTTTGCCCTCTCACATTTCCTGATCCCCACCTAGGTTACAAGAATTTGCACTGCTTCTCTTCCCTTTGTCTTGTTTTAAGATGAGATTTTTGAAATGGTGTACTTCTATTATTCCCATTGTTTGAACATCCCATGCTGTGCCTTTGCCCTCATCTATCAAAATGTGCTTCTTGGCTTGGGGCCCAGAACTGTATTGGATCAGCATTGTTTCTGATAAGATGGGATCTTTGGTTACTTGGCACTTCCTTGAGGCCTTATGCTTCTGCCTTTTTGACTTGATTGTTTCGAAAACTCTTCCTTCTCTGAATCCCTCCCAATACAGTGTGGCTGGTGCTAGGCATGTGCCTTTCATATGTGTGCCTCAGATTTTAGCATTGTGTGTATTCTCTGGTACCAACCTGAGTACAAAACACACTGTGCTGCTCCAATCAAAGGTTGGACAGGAATTTCGGTTTATACTCAAATCTCATTTTAGTTCCTGGAAAATCAAATGAAAATATCACATCCTCTCTAGTTCTTTTACTTCAAAACTACTGGGAAACTCTCAAACTACTAACTTCACTCATCCTGACTGCACTATCTTGGTTCTTCCACTTCTTCTCTTTTCATGGTGCATGAACTCCCAAAGTCAGGATTGGCTTAGACCTCCAGGAGCCCAATGTTCTTTCTTCCTGCTGTTTGCTTTTCCTTAAATAATCACTTAAGAGTGTTTTGTTTTTCTTTTCTCAGCTATTGAAGAAAGGCAGTTAACAAGTGTACAAAAGAAAAATTAAATATGAGAACACTTCACATTAATCATTTTTATCTCATCAGAGGAGAGTAAAAATTGAGAAGTGAGAAAACACAGGAAAAAGAGAAGTGGATGAAACCAAAGGGGTGTATTTTACTTATGGCTGGGATGAAGATGCACAAAACAATTTAATAAGTATAAATAACTTGGGACAGCATGATTTAAAGATTGTAAAAATATCATAATGTTTTTGATATATGTTCTGTACCTATGAAAAATTAAAGTTTCTTCTTATATACCTGGCTCTACTTTGCGTGTGTGTGTGTGTGTGTGTGTGTAATTTTGGAAAAAATTTATTGTAATATGACTTGTCAGTGTCTTTTGAGTTTTACCCATGTCGTCCTAATTTTTTCTTCTCTTTTTATTTCTAAAGTACTTGGTTTTGTTTTCTTTTGGTCCCCAATTAATGTTTTATTTTTCAACCTATGGCTATTTTTTTGTTTAATATCTTAACCCCTCTTGCAGGATGTGGCTATTAATATTAATGAGTTCTGTAAGCCTTAAATGGAAAGAAGTTATAGTTTGATTGCTTTGTCAATTATAACTTTCAGTTACACATAACAAAACCCAACCTGAATTACATGAATAAAACTTAAAAAGGAAAGTAATCAAACCACAGATAAGGCTGGGATTAAATTGAACTGGCCTCAGAGATGGCTGCACCCAGGGATTCAAAAGCTATTCTCTGTAAAAATTAAAGAGGTAAGATTATTCAAGGAGCAACTGAGTTTATTTGAGAATAGTTGAGGATATGCAAACTATGGCAAACCATAGGCAAGTCTGAGGAGACAAAAGAGAAGTCAGCTTTTACTGGTTTTAGGAAAACATTGGGGAGACATTGTGGTGGTCTCTTATTGCTGGCTGGCAGTGGGTCGATTGTGGTTGCTGGAAAAAGAGGAGGCAGCTGGTCATTATGGAGGCAAACAGCAAGGGGACCATCCTTCTTCCTCTTGATCATGTAAACTTCAGGTGCTGATTACATAAATGACAGGGGGTACATGCCTGAGAGCTCTTCCTTCATGGCTCCCTAATCCATGTCGAATGAAGGTTCCTTTAGTTTCACATTCCATCCCTTTTGATCAAGAGGAAACTTTCAGGCATTTTCCACTCAGAGTTTATGTCTTATAAGTATCTGAAATCATCTCCAAGTGTTGGGCCAACATCATCCTATTCAGTGCATTGTTTCTTCAGGAGTTTGATAGGCAACAGGTACAGAGTTATACAATAAATATACAAAAAATGAGGAATAAATAAAAACCCCCTTTGTAAAATGGCCCTAAACCAGGAGCCCAAACCTGAAGGTAACCAGCTAAATGAATTGAAAGACCAGGGGCCATCAGGTAAAGATTGTTGCAACCAGTGGGTTTATTATCTAATTTTATATAGTTAAGTTTCTACTTTCCCAGAGAAATTTATCCCAGTGCAACAGGTAGTTTTTGCTATGACACACATGCCTCCTAAGTAAATAATTGAGAGCTATTTTTTTGTCTAAAACTACTTTGATTAAGAAATCAGCAGCTATTGCCTTGGTGGTAGAATTGGCAAGATTTCCCCAGTGTCAGAGAGAAGTTTATGATCAAATATTCACTGGCATGGACACTAACAAGGTAAAAAAGTGCTCTCCCTATGGAGACAAGTCTGAATACCTCTTGAGAGTTCTCGTTTAAGGTGGCTGTGAAGGTTTAGTGGGGAGGACCAATGAGAGCATGAATGGGAGGCCTCAGATTTATCATGGATGCCAATATGAATAATCCATGTTCCTTGTGAGAACTGGCCTCTGATTTGCAAGGTATCTAGGCATTCATAGGTCCACTGAGAGTGCCATTTGTCACAGACAAACCAGGTGGTGTCCATAAGACTACTGCTAGGGTTCCATCAAGGCAGGGTGTGGGAGATTTTGTATGCAGGAGCCTTACATTATAAGTAACATCAAGGGAAAATTAGGTGAAATTAGCAGTAGCATTAAGAATGAGCTAAGCAATGGGAAAAAAAGGGTATACAGGCCTAATCCAGTCATCCCGGGAGAGCTTTCTGCCTCAGATGTTTTCTGCTTTAAGTCTAGGAAATCTTTAGTTTTAGATCATAGGACAGTGTGCAAGCCTATTTGGGTTTTGGAACTTTCTTCAGGTATGATACATGAATCCAAGAATCTATTCTTTGGTTCTGGGGAAGAAGTCTTTTTGGAGGGGTCTTTTACCATAAACAAAATCTTCAAGTAGTAAAGTGTGGTGTTTGAGGTTTTCAACTCCTGGGAGTATGCTATGAAAAGATTACTCTACTAAAGCATAGTTATTTCCACTGGATGTCTATTTTTATTAGGTGTGGATTAAAATAGGCAAGAGTTAGATGCATGGCGACCTCAGTAATTATTTCAAAGGGTGAGAGTTTATGAGCTACAAAGGGTCTGAGATTTAGAAGGACTAGCAGCAATGCCTATGACCAAGGTATTTGGAGGATTTTCATAAATCTGCAGTTGATTCGCTCAACTGGTAGCATTGGGAAGATTGAATAGGGGAATGGAGATGTTTGGAGTGCCAAAATTTCTAACAGTCCCTTTTCCAATGTCCTATTTTTTGTTTGTTCTTGTTTTTAGCAGTAATGACAGAGGCTGGGGGGTTTTATTTAGGGCTCCCATCTGTTAAAGATGGAGGTTAAGAACAGTAGCATTTTGTCTTTTAGTTGAATCATCTGTGGCCCAGACAAGCTGGTTTGCTGGACTGACTAAATCTGGAGTGGACATAGTGTCCCATTCTTCCAAAGCAGTGACGCTAGAGCTCAAGTAGGAAACAGAACATCTTCAGCACCCTGATAGTCCCTTTCAGGCCACGGTCTGGTTATTACCTAGAATATTCATTATTCTAACCTATAATTGCACAGATAACTCTTGACTGTTTTTATCCCTTCTACAAATTATCCACTGTTTATTCTTTGAGGTCTGACTTCCTCGTGAGGATGTATTTGCTTGATTCATGTATTTGCACATAGATAAAGATCATTTGCTCTCATCTAAAGTAGCATTAATGAACATTTGGGCAGTTTCCAGTTTGCTGCTCTTATAAATAGTGCTACTACAAACATTCAAGTGCAGGCTTGTTGGAGACCAGAGAGAAACATTTCTGCTGCGTGTATATCTAGGACAAATTGTTGTGTCACAGAGTAAATACTTGTTTAGCTTTAATGTACATTGAAAACGTTTTTAAAGGCCTTTGAACATATTTTGTGCTATTTAAAAATCAGCAAATTAAACTTTTTCAAATTTTAAAATCTATCCAGAAATTAAATGTATTTAGTTTCCTATTTTATTGGTTTAATTGCTTTATTAAAACTTCCTGAGTACCAAATGACTCTTACAGATGTAGTACCTTGACTTCAGGATTATAGTAAACCTAAAGTCATTCTAAGCTTCTAAATAAATGATGTAATTTTAGTAAGATTTTAACTTAAACCCACAAGTTCAAATTAATTATTCAATTAGATATTTAATTAATTTTTTTATTGTTGTTCAAGTACAATTGTCTCTATTTCCCCCCCACCCCTCCCTTCTGTCCCACCCATCCCCACCTCCCACCCTCAATCCTACCCCCCTTGGGAGTATATCTGGTAATGCAGAAAAATTTGAATTCTCATCTGGCATAATGTTTATGTATACAGACTTAGGCTGTGGTCAATGACCTTGCATTTATTACAGATGGGATCTACATAATTGGACAATTAAGAATACCACTGTAAAGAGAATTAAATCATGGAAATGTGTGAGAATTCTGTGGAAGAATTAAAATTGGCTAGGTCAACAATCACCAGATAAAACCTGGCTTCTGGCTCATAAGGAGGTTAGAGTGCAAAGTCTGATGCTCTGGTCTATTTCTTGGGTGTATCTATTTGGGTACATGGAATAAACAGGAATATTTTTACTGAGGCTATGATGTACTCCTTTATGGAAATTGCTAATGTGGCAATACACTCTCCAGAATGCTACTAGGAAAATAATTTCCAAAACATGACTTTGGATAAGATTCCCTGAAGTCAAGGAATGGCAGCTAAACAATGAAGGACCCTTAATGCAGATCCCAAGTGGCTTCATTTGGGTCCTGACAAGGATAAACACATATTAGACTTCGACTCTGCTTACCTGTTGGATGTAGCGAAGGCTGAAGACACTGTTAGAGATCTGGAACAACACAATGTGAATAAACTGACTCATGTGTTGTATTTTATCAAATCAAAGTCTACATTCCACTGTGGCCTATGCACAAAAATGAGCTAAAAGACACATCATATGGAGTGGACAAATTCCATATTATTCATATTAGTAACAGTTTGATTAAGAACATGACAATTAAAATATCTGTTGAGGGAAACTGGTGATGATAGGAACAGGAAGGACTGGCTGGCTTCATTAGGTAAATATAAAGTAGGAAAACCATCGGGGAATTTCTTGGTGTAGGGGGTGTAAGGATAAGGAGAACAAAAATGTTGTAATCCCACAACTCTCTTTCCAACAGAAATTTTCTCTTGTTCTTCAAGGTTCAATTGTGTCACATCCAGTACTACAATAGCATACCCCAGTAGAGGGAGGCATTGATACTCAGGAAACTATTTTAATCCTTCTGAATTTGACTGACCTACTGGTAAGAAAAGGAGTTGAGAATAACTCATCTCATGTGTCAGTCACAAGGACTGCCCTGCTGCTGAGAAGTGGGGTGGTTCCATCATTTATAGATCTAGAGGAAAAATAAATTGTGACAGCTGTCAACAAGGGGTGGGAAAGGACCGAGGGTGGGTGGAGGGTTTGAGCAAAAAAGAATGTAAAAGAGAAAAAAAAAACCCATGGACATGGACAACAGTGTGGTGATTGCTGTGGGGAGGGAAGGTCTGGGGAGGTGGAGGAGGGTACAGGGGGATAAATGATGATGGACAGAGACTTGACTTGGGTGGTGAACACATAAGACCATGTACAGGTGATATGTTGTGGAATCGTGCACCTGAAACTTGTGTAGTTTTGTTATCCAGTGTCAGCCCAATAAACTCGATGAAAAAAAAGAGAGAACTAAAAAAAAAAGACAATGGACAAAAGACTTAAGAAGTCACTCTATAGAAAAAAGGAAATTTAAATAACAGATTCAATTAAATTCCAGTAACAGAGGAAAAATATTCTAATCATTAGCAGCAAAGAATACCCAAATTAAAATAATTTGATTCTTTTAAATCTCGCTTGAGATTTAATTGACATATCATCACACACTGCACACATTAAAGGTATGATACTGAATGAGTTTTAACATGTGGATCCATCTGTAAAATCATCTTGACAATCAAGGCAACAAACATTTTCATCACCGCTTCCGGTAGGTTTCATAGTGCCCCAGCAGTTCATTATCTTCATTTCACCTCCTGCCCTGGTCCTCAGACAACTGGTCTGCATTCTCATCAGTCTAAGTTAGTTTTCAGTTTTAGCATTTACAGAGATGGAAGTTATACAGTGTACCCTCTTTGTGTTGGGTTCCTTTTATTCAGCATAAAGACTTCGAGATTCACTGATGTTGCTACATGTATCAGTTGTTCTTTTTAGTTGTTGCCTAGTAGTGCTCCTCTGTGTGGATATACCACACTTCTTTTTCCATTCTCTGCAAGAGACTTTTGACCTGTTTCCAATGAAGTTGAAGATATGCAGATAGACTACTCTATGAACTAGCAATTTCATGTCAGTTATACATCTTAAAGACACTTTTTATATGTGCATCAAAATATATGGTGTATTATATAGAGCATTTCATTTCATGTAGCAATGAAAATTAAAGAACTATAACTGTATACAACAGTATATTACAAATATAACATTGACTGAAAGGAGAAAGCCATGGATGAATCTATACATTATAAATAGATTTATCTAAGTCTCACAACAGTTCTAAATAAAAGAAATGATGACTTCAAAAATGAAGATGATAATTACTTTTCGAGGGGAAGGGATTGTGAAGAGTGAGCAGCTCACCTGGTGTTTTGGCAGGACCTAGAAATGTCTGCTTTTTTATACAGAGTGGTGGTGAAATGGATATTTGCTATACATTATATTTAAGTTGTACATTTGTATATTATGGGCTTTTCTGCATGCACTTTACATTTCATAATTAAAAGAGAAAAAATGAGAAATCATATCATACACAAAATTTGGAATTGTACAAAACTGTCTGATTTTTAAAAAATATCTAATTTCTTCATCTTATGTATGAGGATGATAACACTTTATTCATAGATATGAGTTAAATTAGATTATACACATAGCCAGATTTTCAGTGTAGATAATGAGAAACTTAAACTCAAGTGCTGATAAACATTGCTAATCCTATATAACAACAACCTAAAAACTTACTATACGTATTGTAAATTTAATTTTATTGTGGTTGAAAACAAATATAAGATTGGGACTTGGTAGCTCATAAGGAAACAAAAGACGCTGATAGTTGAAGTATCAAAGTTGTTTTTTTCTTGTTTGATATTTACTTTTAAAGAAAGTACACCTTTGCGTTCAACATAATACTGCAAAAATAGCAAACCTAAAATAGCAAACCTAAAATAGTAAAATAGCAAACCTAAGCATATTAAATGGCTTGGTCAAGTCTGCCCTCTAGTGGTCAGTGCCTTACTAAATGGAGAGGATGAGGCTTCTAATTCTTAAAAGAGCTGTAACAACAGAAATTTTTTTAATGTGTAATTTTGTAAATATTATACAATATTTAAGTGGAAAAATATGTATTCCTTGTGTTGAGTATGTGATAGTATTTGGAAACGCTGTGTTTTTTATTACATTCAAAAAATTTCTGGCATTACATGTGTGGGACTTAAGAAGACTCGCATTTCAAGCTAACATCAGTGCATGCTGTTGTAGCATGTTTGCCAACATGCAGAGCAGAGATTTTAGTGTGTTATAACCAAGAATTATGGTAATCAATGGACACATAAAGTGGGTACTTTTGCCTTTTATAAATGTGATCCACAATTACATTATTTCTGAATCATGAAATGTTGAACCTACTTATACCTAAGTTAATTTGTGCAGGCTGGTTACGACCCATGGAACAGAAGAAACATTTTGCTTTTACTGCCATGTTTCTTCAATTTTAATTTACATTTTACTTAGGATTATTCTCACTGAACCAAGAGTTTGCAAATTAGTTCCTACAGTAAGTCGGTACAAAATCATGACAACATGCCCTGCTTCCTTGCTGGCAGTTCCTTCACAGGGATTTAAAGTGGATTCCTTTCAGCTGGGTAGTATTAAGTCCAAACTTCTTAGGATGGTTTTCCTATCTGTGATATAATTGATCTCAAGCGATAAAACAAGAAATCCACTGAGTGACTTCTACTTCCTATTTTCTGTATCCTCTTCATGCTTTTGTTCATACTTTGGGGCAGTTACTCAATTTCTGTTTACCTTGTTTTTTCATCTGGTTAGTGAGGATAATCATAGTACCTACCTTGGAGAGCTGTTTTGAGGGTTAAATGAGAGAGTATATGTAAAGCACTTTTTAAGAAGTGTCACAAATACTGTAAGCACTAAATAAATGCCAATTATTATTATTATTATTATTTAAAGATTTTATTTATTTATTTTTAGAGAGGGAAGGGAGGGAGAAAGAGAGAGAGAGAAACATCAATGTGAGGTTGCTGGGGGTCATGGCCTGCAACCCAGGCATGTACCCTGACTGGGAATCGAACCTGCGACACTTTGGTTTACAGCCCATGCTCAATCCACTGAGCTACGCTAGCCAGGGCCTAAATGCCTATTATTATTATTCATTGTTTCTTGATCTTCCTTCTGTAACATTCCTCCACTTATACCCTTTTATTACCTGCCAGTCAAGAACTGGCTTCTCTGTCCATTACATTCTGCTGACTCTGTAGATACTGGTCAAGCATTGTCATACTGTGTGTAAATTATTGAGCTATATGGTGGTGTTTACGGCATAACTGCTTTTTGTGGGCAGAAGTTCAGTTAGTACAGTGTATGCACATAATCCCTCGTAGATGTTCAATAATGTTTTGGGAGAGTAAATGAAGTGTTTAGTAAACAGATGAAGGCTGATAGGATGTGAACCTGATTCATTAAAAGCCAACTGAGCATAATAACAAAACCAACTGTTATCAAAGGTAGAGGACTAAAGTGTAGGAGACTGTTCTGCATGGTGTGGGCCCAGCTCCCACTTGGAGATGTACAGGACCCATGCCCACGGATAGGTTCTCCCATGGGGAACCAGGCCTGCAATGTGCCTAGGCAGCTTTGAGTCTTGCTCTTGCTAAAAAACTCTCTCACCCTGAATTGAGGACATTTACTGCAAGTAACTTCCTAAAATCCATGCTAAACCTTCCAAGGATGAGTGTAACTGGTTCACCCACTTTTGTCTTTTCATTTGCAAATATCCCTCTTCTGTGATGTGATTAGTGGCATTGCCTTCTTTGTTTTCTGTAAAAGGTAAACATCTAAAGCGAACCCGTGCATAGTAAATGAGGACCATCATGTATTGTGCCAAGAAACCCAGAAAAGGCCGGTCATGGTAAGGGCCAAGGTTTTTGCTCCCCTTGAGAGAAAAGCCATGCTGTCCCTTTTCTTCCACCAGACTCAGTAGTCCCTGTGAATGTCTCATTTCATCCACAATGATGAGGACACTGTGGGCCGGTGTCTGCATAACTGAGGTAGGAAAAAGCAAAGAAGGTGAAGCTGAAGCTACTGCTGCTCTTATTAGTCAGTTTTAATGGCCACCTCCTTCCATCAGACTCCAGGCAGAAAGCAGAAACAAATAGAGTTCTTTCAAGCAGGCCATCTAATGTAGGAATTTGGCTACATAAGTGATGGGAATACTGAGAAGTCAAATGCAGGGAAGAGAAGCAAGTCATAGGTTAGCCATGTAGGGGAGGCAAATTTTTATCTCTACCAAGCCTAAATTTTCAATTGGAGCTCTTCAACAAAAATGCAGACTAACAAGAGAAAAAGTTTATTAAACATAGTGCACATTGTACGGGCAAAACTTCAGCAAAAAGTAACTGAAAGCTGTGGCTTAGAACTGCAGCTTATATAGCATCTTCAACAAAGAACAATAAATTTGTAGAGAAATGTTAGCACAGAAAAACATTTTTAGACTTTCAAGGATGGCAAATTGTGGGAAGGTAAATATATGGAAGAGAACTAATGCAGTAAGATGTGTTTGCAGATTGCTCTGGGGCTGTACCTGGGCTGATCATCTGTCTCCAGCAAAAGAATTTATATCCTGCCTTTAGGCAAAAAGGAGAGAGGAGAGAAAGCTTTTCCTGCTTCTTAGGTGCTGTTAGCTCAAAACAGTTTTTATGTCAAAGAGGCAGATTTTGGGTGACATATTCTGATTTCCTTCAACTGAAACAGGAAGCTGCTCTTTCCCACAGGGTAGAGAGAATGTGATGAGAGGGTGTTACCAGTACCAAGAGCCACTCTAACCATGGTGGGGACTTCCTCATGAGAAGAAAAACTGTGCAGGGTGGGGCTGCCCTGTGGAAGTTGCAGCCTTGAGGAAGGCACCGTTGCTGCTAGAGGTCATGCTGAAGAGTGAGACAGGAGTAGACACATCCCAGGATCTGCACACTCCTGCCCTTCGTCTCTAGCTGGCATCTTCTGCTGGCCAAACCCAGCCCTAAAGCAGCTGAGGGGGCTAGCCTGGGCAAGGCCATCTGCAGGGGAGGGCTGTTTTGTGATATGGAGTGGAATTGGGTATCTGCTTGAAGAACAGATCTGGAGGCAATGGTTGAGCTTTTAACCCCATCCTATAACCTCTCTTCTTCCCCACTACTTACATTCCAGTCTCTGGCCTCCTCTTCATTCCTAAACACAGGATAAATGTTCATGCTTTTACTACTCTTGCAGCATAGGATGCAACCTCTATGGTTTTCTTCCTATTAGAATTCAACAAATTGTTCAAAGCTCAATTAAAATGTCACACCATTATATAACTTTCCTCATACTGTAAGTTAAATAAAAAACTCTATCAATTCTTAATAATACTTTATACATCTCTTGTAGTAGTAATTTTTGCTCTACCACATAATGATTTATGTATATGTCCTTCTCTTCTAATATTAAAAATGTTTCTGGTTATTGCTTGACTAAAAACACCCAGAGATTCAATATTCTATTTCATTTCAAGATGTGTGGACTCTGAGTTGCCTCCATAGGGCACTATCTAGGGTGGTCTGCCTCCATTCCCAGCCCCGGTCCGAACACATATACATTCTCTCTGTCCGGACACCAGGGAGCATGTTTATAAACTCAGAGATATAGACTGAAAAGAGCTTTTTCCTTGAGGCATGGGGAGCTTTGAACTACAATGGATATCAAGAATTTAGTCTTTTTGGAGAATTCATCATTGCTGGCATGAGTGTACTTTATTAAAAAAAGTGTATTGAAAATTTTTTATAATATTTTTTGGGGGGTTGGTATAAATCAGCTCTTTTTTTTATTTTAATCATTGTTCAACTACAGTTTTCTCCTTTTTACTCCCAGTCCAGTCCCCCCTCCCACCCTCCCCAATTCCGTCCCATTACCACCCTCCCCCTTAGTTTATGACCATGTGTCCTTTAAGTTTGTTCCTGTGAGCCCTTCCCACTGTCCCCTTAAATTCCCTCTTCTCTCCCCTCCGGTCACCGTCAGCCTGTCTTCTATTTCAGTGTCTTTGGTTATATTTTGCTTGTTTCTTTGTTTTGTTGTTTAGGTTCCTGTTAAAGGTGAGATCATATGGTATTTGTCTTTCACTGCCTGGCTTGTTTCGCTAAGCATAATGTTTTCCAGCTCCATCCACGCTGTTGCAAAGGGTAGGAGCTCCTTCTTTCTTTCTGTTGCATAGAATTCCATTGTGTAAATGTACCATAGTTTTTTGATCCATTCATTTACTGTTGGGCATCTTGGTTGCCTCCAGCATCTAGCTATTATAAATTGTGCTGCTATGAACATTGGGATGCATAGGTTCTTTTGAACTGGCATTTTAGTATTCTTAGGATAGAGTCCCAGCAGTGGAATTGCTGGGTCAAAAGGCAGATCCATTTTTAGTTTTCTGAGGAAGTTCCATACTGCTTTCCATAATGGTTGTACCAGTCTGCAGTCCCACCAGCAGTGCACTGGGGTCCCCTTTTCTCCACAACCTCTCCAATGCTTGTTGTTTGTTGCTTTGTTTATGATGGCCATTCTGTCTGGTGTGAAGTGGTATCTCATTGTGGTTTTAATTTGCATCTCTCTGACAGCTAGCAATATTGAACATCGTTTCATGTGTCTTTGGATTTTCTGTATGTCCTCCTTGGAGAAGTGTCTGTTCAAGTCCTTTGCCCACTTTTTAATTGGATTCCTTGTCTTTTTAGAGTGCAGTCGTGTAAGTTCTTTATATATTTTGGAGATTAAACCCTTGTCTGAGGTATCATTGGCAAATATATTTTCCCATACAGTTGGTTCTCTTTTAATTTTGATACTGTTTTCTTTAGCTGTGCAGAAGCTTTTGATTTTGATGAGGTCCCATTTGTTTATTCTTTCCTTTATGTCCCTTGCTCTAGGGGACAAGTCAGTAAAAAAGTTTCTGCGTGAAATATCTGAGATTTTCCTACCTATGTTCTCCTCTAGGACTTTAATGGTGTCACGTTTTATATTTAAGTCTTTTATCCACCTTGAATCTATTTTTGTAAATGGTGTAAGTTGGTGCTCAAGTTTCATTTTTTTTTGCATGTGGCTGTCCAGTTCTCCCAACACCATTTGTTGAAGAGGCTATTTTTATTCCATTTTATGTTGCTGCTCCCTTTGTCAAATATTAATTGACCGTAGAGGCTTGGGCTTATTTCTGGGCTCTCTGTTCTGTTCCATTGGTCTATGTGCCTGTTTTTATGCTAGTACCAGGCTGTTTTGATTACAGTGGCCTTGTAGTATAGTTTAGTGTCAGGTATTGTGATCCCTCCTACTTTACTCTTCTTTCTCAAAATTGCAGCAGCTATTCAGGGTCATTTATAATTCCATACAAATTTTTGAAGTGTTTGTTCTATGTCTGTGAAATAAGCCATTGGTCCTTGAATAGGTATTGCATTGAATGTGTAAATTGCTTTGGGTAGTATGGACATTTTGATGATATTAATTCTTCCAATCCATGAACACGGTATATGTTTCCATTTGTTTGTGTCTTCCTTGATTTCTTTCTTCAGTGTTGTGTAGTTTTCTGAATACAGGTCTTTTACCTCTTTGGTTAGGTTTATTCCTAGATATTTTATTTTTCTTTTTGCTATTTTGAAAGAGATTTTTTCCTGGACCTCTGTTTCTGCTGTTTCATTGTTGGTGTACGGAAATGCCTTTGATTTCTGGATATTGACTTTGTATCCCGCTGTTTTGCCAAATTCATTTATTAGGTCAAGCAGTTTTTTGGTAGAGCCTATAGGATTTTCTATGTATACTATCATGTCATCTGCAAACAGTGACAATTTTGTTTCCTCCTTTCCAATTTGAATGCCTTTTATTTCTTTTTCTTGTCTGGTTGCTGTGGCTAAAACTTCCAGTACTATATTGAATAGAAGTGGTGAAAGTGGACAGCCTTGTCTTGCTCCTGATCTTAGTGGAAAAGATTTTAATTTTTGGCCATTGAGTGTGATGTTGGCTGAAGGTCTCTTATATATGGCCTTTATTATGTTGAGGAATGCTCCCTCTATTCCCACTTTGCCGAGTGTTTTTATCATGAATGGGTGCTGTACCTTATCAAATGCTTTTTCTGCATCTATTGATATGATCATGTGGTTTTTGTCTTTGCTTTTGTTTATGTGATGTATTACATTTACTGATTTGCGAATATTGTACCATCCTTGCATACCTGGAATGAATCCCACTTGGTCATGGTGTATGATCTTCTTAATGTACTGTTGGATGCGGTTCGCCAGCATCTTGTTGAGGATTTTAGCGTCAATGTTCATCAGCGATATTGGCCTGTAGTTTTCTTTCTTTGTTGTGTCTTTATCTGGTTTTGGAATTAAGATGATGTTGGCCTCATAAAAAGAGTTTGGGAGTCTTCCATCTTTTTGGATTTTTTGA